>NC_089912.1:55317428-55357428 GCF_040182565.1 Anser cygnoides | reverse complement strand
TTTTTTTTTTTTTTTTCTTTCCTCCTAGTCTCTATCTATAAGCTTGTCCTTGAAGTTTTCATTCTTCAGGGCAAGGTGAATGGAATTCGCTTGTTTGCTTAGGATATGCCTAGTAAATTTAAGACACTAAATATAACCACAAGCAGGGATATATATATGTATCTATAATTATTATTTTGATTGTAAGCTTTGAGCACTGGCCAGAAGGAATAGGCGGTAAGAATACCTTTAAAAATATCCCCAAGGTTGCTTAATTTTTGCCTCAAAAAATAACAGGTCAGTCCTTCCAAAATGAAATACTGCCTTGGTGAACTTCATGGCAAAGTTGCTGTTGGCTTCAAAGGAATCAATGTCTCGCCTCTTGTCTTAAAACATAAGCTGTTCTGCTACTGTAAATCAGTGTCACTCCCCTGACTTGAAATCAATAGTGCTCTTCTGATTCAGACTGCCTCTGGCCCACTGTGTGAATCAGGACACTTTTCTGCAACTTTTCACTGGAGCAATTAAGTCCTTCTGAGCAGGAGCGTTGTGGAAGCACTGCACAGCATACTGGTCCATTCCTTGCTTCAGCCCTGCTTGTACCATCTGCTGGAAAGAAAGACACAGTATTTTCCAGATAGAGAGGAGGGTTCTTCAGTCTTCTGATTTTGCTGGAGGGAAGAAAGTCTTTGGGAAAGTGGATAGAATCTGGGGTGCTTGTGAAGAGGAGAAAAAGCAGATAGGACTTCAGGAGCTAAGTTCTGAGATGGCTGAAGTCACTGACACTGAGAACACCCAACAGCAATGAGCCTTAGAGATACCAGAAGAAGTAAGAACAGGAAATTGCTGGGAATACCTTTTCTTCATGTTGTACCGAAGAGGTCCAGGACAGACATTTTTCAGCATAGGAGACAATGTATAGCACAGCATAATCTATAATGTATTTTGTGTCCAACTCATCAGATACCCTCCAAGTTTACAAGTGATTTTTAAGTCCTCTCCCTGGCAGAGACAGGGTCAGCTAAGCTACTTTGTTCTCTTTTGACATCACTTGCCTTCCTCGCATGATACTCAGAAAGCCTAATGCAGAGAGGTCCCTGGTCAGGGCTGATCACAATTATTATTCTCAGTGGGGGAACAGTGTTTACCTTCTGTTAGCCCTGGACTTCTGGGAGCATGTCCAACAAACACTATAACCAGAGACTGGGGAAGTGTGCGCCAAATTTTCCAACTCAGATACTTACATGTTTGAGGCTGAAGTCTCTGTTTAAGACTCTAAATAAGTAGCCTAATATTCAGCAATGATATGCTAAGTAGGCAGGATCTATCCAAGGAAATATATTTATTTAGGTATTCAAATCTTTGTTGAAAAGACTACCTCCATGCCATCAGAGTGGAAGAAATCATTGCCTAAGTTTTAAGAAGAAACAGAGGCCAGGCCAGCACCTTTAAATGATACTGAACTGCAGGATACAATGTCTTATTTAGAAGATTCATCTTCTCAGTACACAGAGCACCAGCAGGAAAGTTAACAGCCTGTCCTTCATCCTGCCAATTAATGAAGGTGCATTTTGAGCAGCAGAAGCATCACTGTGCTGCTCCCTGCATTTGCTCAGATTTGGGCACTGCTGAGACAAGTTAGTGTTTAAACAGATCCTTAAAATAACTGCATATGTTGTCATTCTCCCTGTGGAACCGAATTTAGTTTTTTTTTATTATTATTATTATTATTTTTTTTTAACTACCGTAGCCACAATTGACCCAAACTAAGAATGGGATCTGAACTCTGAATTCTGAGAAGTAAATGATGCCACCAGACAGACTGACAATTTTAATAGTCAGAATAGGCAAGTGAGTACTGTCGGTCCTATTACACGAGTGGGGAAGCTCATTAAATGTTTTACCCAAGATTATACACTTAGTTAGGGGTAGAACCTAAGTTAAACTAAGATCTCCTCTATCCCAGTTGAGTGCATTAGAAGCTGAGTGTAATAAGGCCAGAAAGGGCAATTTCAAGATGGAAAGAAAAAGAATCAAGGGAGCAAGCAGCAGAGTTCTTAATGTAGCTGTGGTTTTGCATATGTGTGAAAAAGGAGAGCAAGGGTCATTCTGCAGAGACATAAAAAAAGAATAAAGATTGGAAAGTGACTCAGGAAATAACTCTGCAAAAAGATGAAGCAATTAGCCTTTTCCTATTTCTTTCTTTACCTTATTCCTCTAAATTTTATTGATTTTTTTTAACCATGTAGATACAACATTTTATTTTTTTGTTTTATTATAACACTCACCACCTCTTCAAATTCCGATTGATCTGTCTTTTGCTTTAATCATCCAATTAATACAGCTCCAGAAAAACTCAAGGGAGATGTACCTAATTCTGAGAACAAAACCCATACAGGCAGAGCAGTGCTTATGACCCTGTTGTAGGCTTTTTGATTTTGCGTAACTACTGTGATCAATACTTCAGGACTTTTAAAAACACACATATTGAGTGAAATGTAAATGGTGACTTTTTTTCTTGATAGGTTTTATTTAAAACCAATTTACTCCATCCTACCTGAGTCACACACATGAAAATCTCAAGTGCATTCTTCTGAACCATAAGAAATGAGAGAAATATTTTAAACATAAAAAAAGGACACGTGTATTGGTGTGTATGTATGTGGGGAGGTTATGCATGGGATACTGTGGGTATATGCCTCTAGTATCACCGTATCTCACAGTATCAGGAGAAAGGAGCACTGCAGCTCGGCAGGACAGTTAGAGCAGTAGTACTTAGGTGGATTCTAGGCGCTGAAACAAAGCTGAAAAATCGTCTCTGAAACAAGGGGCGATGAAAAGGGATGAGTTTTCTCTGAATTTGAAATGGAGTTATAGCCACCCTGCATGCTGCTCTGAACTATTTCTGCACTCCCTCCCGCCTCCAAAAAAAAAAAAAAAAAAAAAAGTCTTCCAAAACTGTAGGCCAAAAGCCTTAATTCTGGAATAAAACACCATCCTCCCCCCTCGCCCCCGTCCAATCCCAACATTAAAATGGAATTGAAATATTAACCATTATAGCCCATTACTTCCTTACTTAGTTTTGTTCAGTTTCTTCTCATAAATACAAACAAACAAACAACAATAACAAAACAACAATGGAACTTTTCAGTAAGTTTCACATAAAAAATCTCCAGCCGTTACCAAAACCCTGTGCTCTTGGTAGGGAATGTGACACTTTAAACTTCACTCCACAGCTGTCCAGTGTCAGGCTCTTGTATCTTCCTCTAAACACCTGGTGCTGTGCATGGTCCTGCTATTGTCTTCATATCGGATGCAGTGTGGGATGTCCCATCACGAGCACGAGCTGGTTTGGTGTTACACACCACGTTATTCCTCACAGATAAAGCTGAGATCTATGTCTCCAGGCCTGGAACACCTCAGCTCTCCCTAACACTTCTGGAAATGTCTTTCTTTTCCCTTGTCCATCTTCCAGATAGGTAGAATAAGCTTGTGAGGCTCCATTCCTTCACTTTTAAGGCTTTGAGGGTTTTTATCTTGTCTGTTTTCTTATATTGTACACCTCTATCTGTCTGTTGTGTTGTGTTGTGCTGCCAGTGACCATGATGGTAGAAATGTATAATTGTGCATAGAGGAATATTTTCATTGTTGTTATTTTGTTTTGTTTTGTTTTTAGTGGAAACAAGCTGCCATGAGGACCAAATTCTGCTTGCTTGTCCAGCTATTGCAATTTTGAGCCAGGAAAAAAGGCAGAAAAAAAAATACAGTTTTTAATCCCAACTACAATTTCTCTTGGTCAGGGACTGTGTTATATAGCGATATTTGATTTTTAGTACAGTGAAGATTTGAGGCGAATTTAAAAGCAGTTGTCAAGGAAAGGATCACTTAGTCTTTTCCTGTCTTCAGCCATAATAAGAAGCAGATGTCTATGTATGAGGACAGGAACAGGAAAAGCACGCAGACATATAGAAAGGGCAAGCAATTAAGAACACAGAAAGTACATATTTCCCTGAATACTCTCCCCGCTTCTAAAGATTTGCAGATTAACTTGCTCAGATGTAAATGGATTCCTTGTTTTTCTTGATATTTTAAGGATTTCTACTCCGTGAGCACATCCAGCTTCCCTGAGCACTCATGCCAACTTTTGGTATGCATTAGCTTTCTGTTGTAAAGTGATCCCAATGTCATCCATACACCACTGGAAAATAACCTCTGAATTTACTGCTTGCTGGCTTCATGGGATGCTCCCCCTGTTTCATCCCTGAAAAGATCCTCTAGGCTCAGTTATTTTAGGATTTCCAATCATTTTCACTAACTTTAAAAGTTTCAGTGGAGCCTTTAGGAGACAAAAACATTTCCAAGCTCCTCTCCTGTGGAGACTGGCAAGCAGCTTGGGTAAAAAGCCCTACAGCTCCCAGAGAAGAGCTCACTGGAGGATGCCCAACATGGACCTGCACGTCAAAAGCCTGGCACAGCCCCTGCTCAGGCTGCTTGCAAGATGCTTACATGGGTGGCTGCAGCAGGAGGTAGAGCCCATCAGATGCTCATCTCCTGCCTTTTCTGAGAAGTACAATTGCAGCCAACAGCAGTGTGCATGAAGCCAATTCGGTGCCTAAAGAATGATTTCCACAACCAGGGGCTGCCAGTCTGTAGGTGAGTGAATAGTAGCCCCTTGCCAATTTCCCCCCTATCATAAGAAATCACCACTTGTTTATTTGACAGAGCTACAAGTGTAAACAGCTGTACGTTTCAGTGCATACAAGATGTTACAAGTGTAAAACAGCAGCCATGCATATTATGTATTTCAGGGCTCTACAGGTTCACTACCACTTTCCATCAAAAAACAGACAGAGGAATGCAATTTGCAGGGAGAGGAGGACGCCTGTACCCAGCTGAAATGCAAAGAGCACCAGCAGGCAGGGAAGAGGTGATCTGCTGAGTTTTCTAGTGGTCATGTTGCTCTGGAGTCAGGGACTGGGCTGCCAGTCAGCAGCAATGTTGCTGTTGTAGTGTCACCTGTCAAATCGTCTCTGCAGGTGTAATGGAGGCTGAATGCCCTGGTGATCAGTGCGTGGTTAAAACCTGGTGGATGCAGGCACATAAATTTGGATCTCACAGCCAGGTTTACCCTCCGTCTATTAGTACTTAGTTTAGGGATATCACTCCTGATTTGCACCAGAGACTAAAGAATCTGCCCGGAGGGTGGAAATTAAATGTGGCAGTGCTGGATTGCTGAAACATCACCTCTTTTCCAGATGAAATGCAGTTCTTTATTAATAATACCCATCTGCATTAAGTGTAGTCTACATGCTCCTGTGAGAAACACTCTGTAGCCAATAACTTAGGCTCAGGTGAGGATCTCAGTGAAGTAGTAATGTATTCGCGATTGCAATGGCGGGCGCCCCACAAGCAGGAGAGCGCACCTACTAGTTCCAAAACACAGTTTATATACTTTTTGATGACAGGACCCTCCCCTGTTTCCCCACTGGAGTGGGTAATCCAGGTTCACAATCTATCTGATGCTTCACAGACAATGCCTGGCCTTCAGTTGCCGGCCTGCTTTTGAGATGGTAATGTTTTCTACCCTTATCTGGCTTGACTTAACATAGTGATTTTCACCTGATTGCTCTAAGGAGTCTGGTTGTCTGCATTTTTACGAGGTCACCTGCTGAGCTTTCTTATCACTGTAAGCATATCTCAATACCACATTCCTTCCTTCTATACAATGTAACACTGCAAAAACAACATTTCCATTCCCACACTCCTGATTAATTAAGGTTTTTTTTTTTTTTTTTTTTTTTTGTGCCTAACCCAAGCAAAGGAAAAAAGTGCCTACTGACTAAGTAACTTCTTTCTTCCTAAAGGTCAGACTAATGGCAAGCAAAATTGGTAACAGATAGAGAGGATTCTAGATGTGAAGAATGGATCATTTGGAAAAAATGTGCTGCTGAGAAAAAAACAGTAAGGAAATCTCTGAAAAAGGTAGTCTCTGATCCAAAATGTTCATAGTCCAAAATAGAAGCAATCCCAGTAAATCTCACATTAAGGAAAAAAAAGAAAAAGAAAAAGAAAAAAATAAAAAGGTGTATTTCTGAGCAATTTTTTATTATTATTATTTTTAATTAGAGCAAAAGAAAATAAGAGGTGTTCATCTAGGACACTTTTTTGGGAGAAGAGTGTGAGACAGCAATCTTTTTCCCTATCATCCACTGGGATGGGGAGTATGCCCCCCTTTGACACCTAGTATTTTTCACACCCACTTTTTCACCTGGTGATCACAATCAGACCTGTCCTTCAGAAAAATGTCAGTCCTTTATCTCTTTTAATCTTTTGTATCTCTTAATCTCTTGTACCTCTTAATTTCTTGTATCTTTTCAGTCTGCCTTCCCAATGAATGTTGAATCTCGGAGACTGATTCTGAACTGTGAGAATCAGTTCACTTCCACTGATTTCAGTGAAGTATCAGTATTTTACACCAGCTGAATTTTACACCTGACTCTCAGTACTTATGAAATCCCAACTACAAGTCATTGCAGAAAATAAGCAAACAAACAAACAAAATGAAGACAGATGTGATCATGGTAACCTGTAATGAGCCTGTAGCAGTCCTCTGTCTATGAAGTCACAACTTCCCAACTTTGCAAATGTTAACCACTGCATTATGGCAATAAAAACAAGGACAGAAAAGAAAACAACTACCTCATCTGCTGGGTCTTTCTCAGTATTTATACTTTCTGCATATCTTCATACTGTATAGAGGAGGTCAAAACACTTCACTGCCTTTTCATCTATCATTTCCCCAAATTATTTCCTCTATTTCCTGCTCCTTTTTGTAATTTTCACCTCTGTAATGACATTCTGGGTAATCCACCACTGCACTTCTAAACTTCACCTTGCTTCTTTCTGACCAAGTCCTGTTAATCATACCCAATCTAATAATAGCAGTGTTAATAACACCTTCTGATACAATATCCTCCTCCACAGACCTTCTAGGTTCTTCAGATGGCTAATGTCTTGTTAAAACTTTTTTTTTTTACTTATTAATTTTGTCTGTGACAGAGCTTGATTAGCTTCTAAATTACCCTGTTCCTATTTTTAGTGCACTATGCCCCTACCCTTCACACACAGTTTAATCCCAAAGTATTAATTCATCTCTATATAATGCTGACTTGTCTTTCTCTAGGTATCCTAAATCTTCCTGTTTTCGTTTGAGGTCCATCTACCTTTGTTTTAACTCTTATTACCTTTCTCATTACTTTTACTGCTCTCTGTTCTCCATTGACGGGCACAATTGCTTTGCAAGAGCCACGGGTAGTGCTGGAGAGGTGAAGGGTCAGGTTCACTCTTTCAAAGAACTCACCTCACGTCCTGCTTAAATTAGCAATTGCAGTAATGCACTGAGTTGAGAGAAGGAGGGAGGGCGGATTTTTATGTCTCTAATCACTTCAGGATAAGTTGTGAACTCAGCTATCTGCAGAAGTGAGAGTCAGAAGAAACAGTTCTTTGCTGCCTCTTCACCTCACTTTGTTACCTGTAAGACATGTCATCTTGCAAGCAGGAGGTGGGATGCAGGTAATCACAATGCAGCTGTGGAGATGAAACAGTCAGAACCCATATTAAGTTGCAGAGCATCATACTGATGTCACTTTAATTTTCTTGTGATCTTTTGCCTATTCAGACTTGTGCCAGACCAAATTTTCTCTTCCTGTGCATATCTTGTGATACAATTTTTATGGTTTTAATGATCAAAAATTACTGTTTTGATTTTTTTTATTTTTTATTTTATTTTTTATTTTTTAACAAGACCAATTGACATGGAATGGATAAAGAATGGAATGAAGGAAAGGAAGAGGAAAGGAAGGGGAAAAGATACAGTTTAGCAAACCTAGGTTGGCCTTGATCTCCTTTCTGTCTGTTAAATCCCATAGATGTCTATGGAACCCCATGAATTCAGTGCCTGGGTCTGACAGCAGTATTTGAACCAACATTTCTATTGTGACTGGAAGATTATTGATCAGATTTATGTTCAGATTTGTCCAGTTTCTGGCAGAGCATCAGTGCAAGCCTGGCCACATGTCCTAACCTGCTAAATTCCTTCCTCCTCCAGGACCCTGCAAATAAAGGTATACAGGACACCTTAGTTATCTTCACCTCTGTAGTTCATTCCTTCCAGAAATTAATCAGACAACAAGCTGAGCTACTACTGAAATTTAGTGTAGCATGAATCTTGTCATTTTTAAGTCTTACCAGTGCAGCTGTGGGATGCTCTACAGTCTTCGAAGGTCCTGCCAAGTCACCATAAACCATCACCAAATGCTTCCTCCAGTCTAGCACACTTGAGAAGGTATGTTTAGTCTTTTTAAACAGTTATTCCTTTGACTGTCTCTGAATGAATAAGGCTTTTTCTGTTCCAGATGTGTTCTTTATTGGGAAACAAACAAACAAACAACAACAACAAAAAGAGATATCAGAGCTCAGATATGAAATAGAAAATATTTCAATATAAATGTTGATGTGCTCACCCAATAAAACATTATTTATCAGCTGCAAAGAAGGAAATGATTAAGATCTCATTTTACCTTACCCTCTGTGATGGAAATAGGTGTGAAGGAGACTAGGACAAAGAAAGGAAATGAGGGCACAGGTCACAGAACACAAAATATCTCAAGCTTGGAACCCTTGTGCTTTCATGTTCCACATTCCATATTAGCAGCACACCTGCACAGCTTCTATCATGATTTGTTTCAGCAACAGTTGTCCCAAGCCCAGCCACACTGCCGAAGTAATGTGGCTGGGCTTGGCACTTAAGCCAAATCTCATAGTAACATATGATGTGCTGTGGCAGGAAGTTTCTAACTGGTCATGACTCTATGAGTTCCTCTCCAAAGAGGTGCATAATCAGTATCCAAAATGAGTCTCCCATAGACATTTTACTTAACAACAAATTTAATTGAAAGGCTCCTTGTAACACAAAGGGAGAGAAGCCACACATTCTGCAGCTTTGATAATCAAATTATTATTTTCGTAGCCTTAAGGGATATCTGCTTACAGCAGAATTCAACATATAGTTTAATTTACTTATCTGATCTTTCTCTGCACATGAATAGCTTCTATTTCCTGCCCTACTTCAAATTTTCTTGCATAATTCAAATGGCATCACAATGTGTGTACATGTTTTTGTATAGATGATATTGACAACTGACAAAAAGGAGGTATTGTTTCTCTGTTCTTGCCCCTTCCCCCACACTCAGCTATTCAAGCTGCATCTCAAAAGGATTTATTTTTGTTGCTCTTAATTCTGTGGCAGTATGATTATTATTAGTGCTTTAAATTCTAACCTCTGATCCCTTTCATCTCTTTTTATTGTTGTGCTTTTACTAATCCCTAGTTCTTATAAAGTGCTTCTCATCTGTATATCTTAAAACGCTTTACAAAGGAGAATGGAAACACCATTCTTGACATGCTGGTGAGTGAATGCACAGAGCCATGAAGGGTCATATGCAAAAACAACAACAACAAGAACAACAAAACAAACAAAACAACAACAACAAGCAGCCAAGTAAGTGTTGAAATAAATTCTTACTTTTTCCGGCAATTTTCCGTACATAGTCTGCTGTATTCTTTAGAGGATTTGAACAAAAGCATCATAATCATTACTATTATAATAAAAATGTCTTCCTTTCTTTTCCCCATCTATTGGCTCCAACCGCTTTTCCCCCCTTTTTCATCTTTTCCATACTTTTCATTGTAAATGTGTATTTTAAGAATTTCTGAAAAAGAACAAATGCAAAACAAAAATTATGATCCAACTAGTGCTTCTCATTGTGAGTAGTTTTACAAGTGTATGTAGGTTTAATACACATGGGCAGGCCTAGGTAATGCCTGATGCTCCAGAGAATCAGATTTTCTGCTATTAGGAATTTAAAGAAATTGCACGAAATTAATCCCAAACATAAATGTGGTTAAGTGCAATAGCATGAGTGACAGCAATTTGATAATGTACACATAATGAGACACTTATATATGGTCTTATCATGCCAAACAGCTCTACCCTGTTGATTTGGGTTAAAAAAAAAAAAACAAAAAAAAAAACACCCGACAACAACAACAACCACCAATTTTTCAACCATCTCAGCACTCTCTTGCTCATTACACCGACCTGTCAGAAATGACAGCTTGGTTGAGCCCAGTTATTCCATGCTGACAAGGTGCCGTATATGCTTTTCTGCAATAATGTCAGTTTTTAAAGGCGCAATGTTCTTAAAGAAGCTCATTTCTATGATTTGGCCAAGAAGAGCCATTTGCCCTGTCACTGGGTTGAGCAATACTTTAGTTTCCTTTAAATTAAGAGTCATATTCATGAAGATTGTTCTTGGAAAACTAGCTCAAAAGAGAGGAATCTTTTTTTTTTTTTTTTCTTTTTTGAGAGAGAGAGAGAGAGAGAGAGCCTGCTTACTGAGCAATCGTGATGATTTCCTCGTAGTGTCTAAAACAGCAATAATGTTATCCCTAATATCTGACATATTTCAAAAATATTTTAAGTGCAGCCAGATAAAATTGTATTCAGGGACATATGCTGGCAATCTGTTATAAATAAAGAAATATAATATAAACATGACAGTCTAAAGGGCAATGATGCAATAAATGCATATTATAATACCAGAAGGACCAAAGGAAATGAATCCTAAGCCCCACTAGCAGAACTGTGACAACTGAATTTCAGGGAAATGGAATTGTGTTGGGAACAGAGTACCCAAAACCTGGAAGGGGGCTACATCATGATCTGAACAGGTGCAATGGGAGGTGGAAAGGACAATCATGTGGTTATAAGCCTTTACATTGGTTATGTACAAAGGAATTCATTTCTATGCATAGACCTGTGAGTGTTGTGAATGTAGCCCACCAGCATAATCCTAGGGGTTACTGGAGTCTGAAGATTTTAACAGTCTTGTATTTATTTGCTTCAATGAATGGGCAGTCTCTAGCTGATGTGGTAGGCCCTGAGGGGTTTGTTTACTGATCTGTAAGCACCTAGATTCAATTGTTATAGATAATCACATGTACTTGATGATACTTAATTATTTAAACCTCTCCATTGTTTATGTTGCATTAATGCATTTCTACTTATAAATTGAGTGGGGCGTTACATCAAACACCACTCCCTGTACTGGTGTCCATGTACCTACTCTGGACCAAACAAATTATGTATTACCCTAGTACAAATTTTACCCTTTTATTGTATAGGATACCCAGAACCAGGTTTTCTAACAGGCAAATTATGTACAAAAGTGACATACTACCTGAAGCCATATCTCCCTCTCCTGGTAAGGTTACCAATTGCTAAAATGTGTTAATTCTTCAGCAAAGACTTTTGAGGTGTGAACTTTCAGACTAAAAGTTTACAGGTTTTATTCATGGTGTGCTGCTATTATGCAAACTGAATCCATTTCCTTCATCTAGAGCGTGGGAAGTATCATTTGAACACTAACCTCTCAACAAAAGGGAACACTGTTTCTCATCTATGAGGTAAAGCTGATGAAGGTCTAAGAGGAAAAAGAACTAAAGTGACGAGAATGATGCTGTTCAACTTGGGCAGCAACTGTGGGAGACCTGTCCATTAGTGAAGACTTGGAGCTGAAGCCTTGGAGTTAGTGCTTGGTTGGTGGCTAACCCTTTTCTCATTACTGTTCACAAATGCTGCAAAAGTTTTCGTTAATGTACAGAATGGGTATGCTAATTAATTATTTATTATTATTATTATTATTATTTAACTTCTATTTTCCTTACAGAGAAACAGTAATCAATTAAATAAATGGAAATAAAACATTCAACCAGCTGTCAGTGCATCAACTCACTATTGTTACTGGAAACGTACGTCTGTTCCTTTATAGCAAGTATCACTATAATATTAGAAGAAAAAGTTGATAGGCATTTTCTCCAAGACATTTTATTCCTGACATGCATGCAGCAATACCAAGATGGAGTTGCAAACAAGTCAATGACTGTAAGAAGCAACTCTTAGGACTCTTAGAAAAAGAAAAAAGAAAGAAAAGAAAGAAAAAGAAAGAAAAGAAGGAAGGAAGGAAGGAAGGAAGGGAGGAAGGGAGGGAGGGAGGGGGAGGGAGGGAGGAAGGAAGGAAGGAAGGAAGGAAGGGAGGGAGGAGGAAGGGAGGAAGGAAGGGTGGGAAGGTGGGAGGGTGGGAGGACGGGAGGAAGGGAGGGAAGGAGGGAAGGAGAAAAAGAAAGAAAGAAAGAAAAGAAAGAAAGAAAGAAAGAAAGAAAGAAAGAAAGAAAGAAAGAAGAAAGAAAGAAAGAAAGAAAGAAAGAAAGAAAGAAAGAAAGAAAGAAAGAAAGAAAGAAAGAAAGAAGAAAGAAAGAAAGAAAGAAAGAAAGAAAGAAAGAAAGAAAGAAAGAAAGAAAGAAAGAAAGAAAGAAAAAGAAAAAGAAAGAAAGAAAGAAAAAGAAAGAAAGAAAGAAGAAAGAAGAAAGAAAAAGAAAGAAAGAGAAAGAAAGAAAGAAAGAAAGAAAGAAAGAAAGAAAGAAAGAAAGAAAGAAAGAAAGAAAGAAAGAAAGAAAGAAAGAAAGAAAGAAAGAAAGAAAAAGAAAGAAAGAAAGAAAGGAAGAAAGGAGGGAAGGAGGGAGGGAAGGAAGGAAGGAAGGAGGGAGGGAAGGAAGGAAGGAAGGAAGGAAGGAAGGAAGGAAGGAAGGAAGGAAGGAAGGAAGGAAGGAAGGAAGGAAGGAAGGAAGGAAAGAAAAAAGGAAGAAACGCACAAACAATGTATATATAAAGAAGAATCAACTCTTATACACACATTACTGTTCTTCTGGATTACTGTCAGACAGTGAAATCTGCTTGGCAAATTGCTGCCTGGACTGCAATACGTGAAGTCACCTTTGAAAGCATAATGAAGGAAATCCCAAATACTGAAATCTGTGGTGTGTGGGAGAAGAAGCCCCTTCTGCAAGGAGCAGATGTCTGAAAATTATCCTGCAGCTTCAGGCAAACTCTGTCATGTAAGAGACACCACTTAGTCATACAAATAGTCTCAACCCCTGCAGTGGGACTGTTTCTGTGGATCAAAATCAATGGGTTTTGGAATGTAGGTCCCATTCCTGCAAAGAAGAATCTGACTCAGACAGCAGCCCAAAGCCCTGTCACATTGGTGCAGGGACATGCATACACAGCACAAATGTGGGTATGCACATGCAGGCATGGAAAACCACAGGACCAGTCACACAAGCTGTTCCAGGAACAAAACCACGCTGTTATCTCTCCCTTGTCAGAATGACTCCTTCAACCAGCACACTGTCCCAGACTTGATTTTTCCCTCTTCTGCAACATTTTATAAATAGGTTCTGCACAGACATGCATGCTGTCACCTATGTGGGGATGGTAACACTTCCTCCTCCCTGCCTGAATCCAGGGAATGTCACTTCCATTCTCCTTGGCTTTTTGGGACAGGGGCAATGGCAGTTTGCTGCTGGGCAGCAGTCCCAGATGTTTCCCCAGCATTCACTGCATCCCCCTGAACCAGCAGCTGCTCTGAGGAGCATGAGAACCAAAATACTGCCATGCATGGCAACACGGAAGCCCCAGCTCTGGGGAAGGTCCCACAGCAGTGGTGCCCTGTGATAAACATTGTAAGTAGAAGGAAATGGGAACAAAATGCCATCTGCCTATCCCACACCAGCTGCAAAGGGGGATGTAAATTGTTCTGTTTGGGCACTGCTTACCTGGAGTGGAGTAATCACAGCTGAGGGAGGCACCTCACTCCATTAACACCCTTTAGTGGACTCTAATGAGACACACTTGCAGCCATCCTACATTCATTCCCATCCCTCGCACCCACACTGTCTGAATGCAGCCCTGGCTCTTATACATGTCTTTGTAAATGCAAGTCGCTCCTAGGCTCTGCTGCTGGGATGGAAATCCTTCATGTTCAGTATGTGGAAAGACCCTGGGTATGATGTTGGCTTACAGACATCCTCACTTTAATAGGATGTATTTAATAAGAAAACTGGATATTTCCTACCTCTTCCAAATAAAATTAATTAGACCACGTAATGCTCATGACTAATTCAATTCTCACTCTAGTCATGATTAATGTAACAATTACAGCTTAGGTCTAATATAGATACAACTAATTGTTCTGCCCACAGTGCATCGTGACTAACAATTAAACAGGGCTTCCAAAGCAACTGAGAGCAGATCTTAGGTTAACCTTTTTCCTTGTGCTTTTGCTGCTGACGGAATATACATGCCTACAGATTTTGTATTACCATTCACACCACTGGCAGTGACAGATTCTTCTCTTATTAGATGTTAGACAAGCTTATTCCTTTTAACTTCACATGTTCCTACTTTGTGAGACTGTAGGGCAAATAAAAAAATAGAGAGACACGAAAAAGAAAAAGGCTGCATCACCTCCAGGTCCCTTGAGAGATCCCAGCCAGGAAAGCTCTGTAGCTGCATTAGTACAGCTGGTTTGAAGGCTTTGAGTTGACTCCAATCTGGCAGCTAGAGAGGAGTCTACTATTATTATTATTATTATTATTATTATTATTATTATTATTATTATTATTAAACAATAATAATAATGATAATAATAATAACATTTTTATTCCCCCCCCCCCCCCCCCGGATGTTTTTATTTGCTGTTTTAATTGAAGAAATCTACATTATGAAAATATACCTTCTGGTCCTCTAAAAGACATTGTAGAAGCCTGGACTTCGTAGTTCACAGAAACAGTCTTTTCAATCTGCATGAGTTTGAATCTACACTAACCATGTCTGATGGATTTGACAAAGAAAAGAAAAAGAAAAAGAAAAAGAAAAAGAAAAAGAAAAAGAAAAAGAAAAAGAAAAAGAAAAAGAAAAAGAAAAAGAAAAAGAAAAAGAAAAGAAAAAGAAAAAGAAAAAGAAAAAGAAAAAGAAAAAGAAAAAGAGAAAGAGAAAGAGAAAGAGAAAGAGAAAGAGAAAGAGAAAGAGAAAGAGAAAGAGAAAGAAAGAGAAAGAGAAAGAGAAAGAGAAAGAGAAAGAGAAAGAGAAAGAGAAAGAAAGAGAAAGAGAAAGAGAAAGAGAAAGAGAAAGAGAAAGAGAAAGAGAAAGAGAAAGAGAAAGAGAAAGAGAAAGAGAAAGAGAAAGAGAAAGAGAAAGAGAAAGAGAAAGAGAAAGAGAAAGAGAAAGAGAAAGAGAAAGAGAAAGAGAAAGAGAAAGAGAAAGAGAAAGAGAAAGAGAAAGAGAAAGAGAAAGAGAAAGAGAAAGAGAAAGAAAAGAAAAAAAGAAGGAAAAAAAAGAAGGGAACGAAAGGGAAGGAGAGGGGAGGGGAGGGGAGGGGTGGAGAGGAGAGGGGAGGGAGGGGAGGGGAGGGGTGGAGAGGAGAGGAGAGGAGGAGAGGAGGAGAGGGAGAGGAGAGGGAGAGGAGAGGGGAGGGGAGGGGAGGGGAGGGAGGGAAGGGAAGGGAAGGGAAGGGAAGGGAAGGGAAGGGAAGGGAAGGGAAGGGAAGGGAAGGGAAGGGAAGGGAAGGGAAGGGAAGGGAAGGGAAGGAAGGGAAGGGAAGGGAAGGGAAGGGAAGGGAAGGGAAGGAAGGGAAGGAAGGGAAGGGAAGGGAAGGGAAGGGAAGGGAAGGGAAGGGAAGGGAAGGGAAGGGAAGGGAAGGGAAGGGAAGGAAGGGAAGGGAAGGGAAGGGAAGGGAAGGAAGGGAAGGGAAGGGAAGGGAAGGGAAGGGAAGGAAGGGAAGGGAAGGGAAGGGAAGGGAAGGGAAGGGAAGGAGAAGGCAAACCGTTTTGCCTAAAAAGGCAAACCCTTATCTGATATACCACCTAGCTTCCTTGAGTTCATGAATACCTTGCTGATGTAAGGTTTTGTAATAGCCAAAGTAGTATAAATAAATAAATAAATAAATATTCTTTCAGTTTAGAATAATTAAACAACTTTTTTTTTTTTATTGTCTGAAAGAGAAGAGGCACAATTGTTTTTTTCAGATATATTAATTACCGGAAACAATTTGCTCATTCCTGGTTTAAAAAAAAAAAAAAAAAGAGAGAGAGAGGGAGAGAGAGAGAGAGAGTGAGAGATGAGTTCTCCACTGTATACATCTCCCACTGACTTCCAAGGGGCCATCTGGGTCAAATTTGTCCATAAGTAACAAAATGACTTCCAACTTTAAGCTTCCACTTCTAACTCAGAGTTCATTTGAAGGTGTGCAGTGATGCATTGCAGTTTGGTAGCTAACTCTAAGGCAGTCTCTGCAGCACCAGAGTAATATCCTCAGTGGAAAGTTACTGGGAGGATTGCTCCTTGAAGGATGGCCATGAGGCTTTGGAACTAGGTTTTATGAAGTTGATGAACATTCACTGTACTCATCAAGTGATCTCACTTTTTTCTTCAAATTAAAGATAGTGCTGCCATTTCCTCTCTTCTAAACCTAAGTTTTCACATAAAAATAAATAAATAAATAAAATAAATGTTATAAGTGTGCTTTCCTGTTCTCTCCCACTGCTTAATCAACTTTATTTCATTTGTGATTTCATTTTTTTTTCCCATATTTATTTTCTAATTCTATATGCCAAACAACATGTTCTATTCTATAAGTGTAAATAAATTTGTGGAAATGTTGGTGTTTCCTAGGGAATCTGTAATACCATGGAATTGATCAAATCAGAGAATAATGGATGGCTTTGCCATTTTAAAGTTACAGCACATCTATGTCTGCTATGTGTATGACTGTAACACACTGAAGCAATTCCCCTTGGCCAGCTCACACGGCTACTCTGTTCCTCCCCTTTCCTTGGCACATAATCAGAAATATGGGTTAGATCTCATTAAGTGTAAATCAGCCTTACCCCAAAACTCATAAGAACAAGATCAGTTAATAAAAGATAAATACCTAATCCCACTGACTTTTAATAGATAATGAACCTCAGCCTCCACAGAAAATTTCAGCTTAGTCAGTATTTAATATCTTGGACTACAGTAAGCAAGCTGTCAGATCTACTACCCTTTGTCTCATATCCACAAAGATTTGTATCTCAAATGAGATACTACAACCTAATGTATAAAAAAAAATCATTGCTAAAACAGGGTATGTAAACTCTGTAGGTATTTTGACTTGTGTTTAAAGCCAAGAAAAAAACAATGTGGATTGAGTTTTAGGGTGCCCAGAATTTCACCAAATGTCCCTTGATGTAGGAAGCATCATCCATTCTTTACAGTTCATTTCCTATGGACTGAAAAGATTCCAGGAACATGAAAATGGGCATGAATTTGTAGACAGCTGCAAGATAAATATGAAAGATAAACTTGCTTCCGCATACTGGTATGTAGCTGACACTTTCTCTAGTCACTTATTTGCAGCAAGTCAATGCTTATAACAAATCTCCATGACAGAATCTGGCACCAGCTGTCTGTGGGTCTCAAGCACATCATCATGTAATATCTCTGGCAGAACCCATGGCTGTAGCATGCTGCCTGCAGGAGACTTCTAAATAAATAAATAGCTTCTTCTAACTTTGTCCTTAAAAGAACTATGATTTCCACGCAAGAAATCCCCTGCAATTCATTTGTTTGATTTCTCTTAGGTAACACTGGAGAATGTAGAGATCCACAGCCCTCAAAATGGACATATAGAAATCATCCATAAAGATTCAATGTAGAATTCAGGCACTTGCTTTTTCAGTACATGGAGAATCTTCAGTCACCTTTCATTAAAGAAAATGGAAATGTTTTCTTCAGCTTTGGTGTGAATTAGAGCTAATTTCCACAGGCCAGTGAAAGCTCTGATTTCAGTCTTTCTCCTGCAAGAAGTAGCAATGTTCAAGGTTAAGCAATCTGAACAGAGACTTGTAAGCAATCCAGAGATTAGACTTTGGTTGGTTTGATTGTTCAAAAGCTGATATATATGAATACTAGTCTGTCTGAATGAGATTTGTTTCACCTAACTTCAGATATCCATGAAAAAGAGTTAATAATTATCTTAGGAGCCTTTCACATCATATGAGAAAATCTGGCCGTATTGAGGACCTACATTATGGTGAAATAATTGGACACTAGAAGCACTTATTTCTCTCCAAAGATGTTAAAACCAGTCTAGATAACCAGCTTAGTATATACACACTTTTATTCTGATGACTACCATTTCACAAAGTATCTGAAAGCCCCCATAATGGGAGTACTAATTGTGTGAAGCTAAGCATCACCTTAAGTCTCTGAAAGCTATGTCACCAAAGTAATAGTAATAGAAAAGCAAGAAATTTCCATATATGTGTTAATATGGATCTGGTTGAGCCATTTTAGAGTATTATCATTCATGATGATGAAAAATTAAGTATTGTCTAATTTTATAAACTGTTTCAGCACACCTATAAGCTTTTTTTTTTTCTTTTTTTTCCCCCTTTTGTTAAAAAGAAGCCTTTACCATGATACATCTCTTTTTCCTAAGCAATCCATTATCTCTCAGAGTTTTCTGTATAACTGCTCTTTTTTCATTTTCAGTACCCAAACTTCCCAATTTATCCATAAGACAGGCAGTGTGTTGCTTCCAGCAATTGCACCATGACTCTTTTCCTGAGAGACCACTTTTAGTGTAATATGAGTTAGTTCAATCACCACAGCCTGTGCCTTTGCTACTAAATCAGTAAAGAGTGTCAGTCACTGCCAGTCATGATGCTTTCATCTTTGTTATGGAGAATTACCATTTTGACACCAAACTTAAAAACAGAAACTCACTTCCCATAGGCTACTGCACAGCCATCATGTGGGCATTTGATTACTTCCAGAAATGGAAATTTGGAAGTGAATAGGATCCTAATAAATTTTTCAGGGCATTACACTTGTTATATTTTTTGACTTATTCACAAAATGTGAGCCCTACCTTCCGAAACCTTTTTTTTTTTTTTTTTTCCTATGCCAAAAGTAAATATAATGAGGTCCTTTTGAAAAGAATGTTCTTTTCAAATTTCTCTTTCTGAAATAATACTTGTTCAAATGGTTATTTAAAATTCTCAATGAAGATATTTTGTGCAGCTCCTAACAGGAAGCTTTTGTGTACTTCAGTTGCCATACATTACTGGATGAATCTGTAACCTTTATTGTCTTAAAATGTGTGTCTAGCTAAAGATGTAGATACAGATAGAAATATTAATGATATCAATACATCTATATAGTACAGAAATACAATACTTTTTATGGTACTTTTAATTTCCAATACTTTTCTATTAAGTTTTCAGTTTAGCAAAATGATAATGACTTCCATGGCCCAATGAGCCAAATTGTTTGCATATGATTTTAATTTCTATCATCCAAAATTATTCTTTCTTTTAACCTGGACTCTTGAAATAAGTTAGCCTGATAAAAGTACTGCTCAGAAACCAGGCTACAGATAGTGTCTTTGTATAAATTTTACTGAATGTTAGATCAATCACACAACATGGAATCATTTATCTGCTAACCTCTTAACAGCTATGTTCTAATCTTTGCCATCTAGGATTTTTCTTTAGCCACCAGAAAGAGATAGCTACCTACAAATGGTGATTTTTCTCAATTTATGTCCAATATAGGTACGCTGAAAAAATTTCTGGACATGCTTACTTGTTTTCACTGGTTATAAGCAGGGCTTAGATGGTTGGCTTGAATTAGGATTTAGACAGTTAAAAATATGTTGCACTAATATCTATTTCAATGGAATATAGGTTATTTTCCTACTCAGGGATTCAGTGATATAAAGTTAAAAACAAAAAAACAACCAACCAAACAAAAAACCATAAAATTCCAAGGTTTTACATAACAAAAGATGTTAAATAAAAAAAACAAATATTTAAGTCATTTACATCCTTCTAGTCTGAGATATTTTAAATGTTTATGAAATAAGAGTTTATTTAATTGACTGCTAATAATTAATAATAACATTTATGTCCAAATAATTTGTTGTCCAAAATCTGCTAAGTGTTTAAAGGGTGCCAATAATGATACTCCATTTCAAGTTATTTTCCGAACCCTATCCCTATAGATTCTGAATGTTTTCCAGATGTTCACTGAGGGTGTAACATCGGTTGTGCCCTATTCTTTCCTCAAAGAAAAAAATATAAAGTAAAAATATCTCTGGGGTGAGTTTTGGTTTTAAACTTTTTGCTTGCTTGCTTGCTTTATATATATATATAAATAAATATATATATATTTATATTATATATATATATATATTATGGTCTCGGATATACACTTTTGGGGACTTAGGTTTACATGGCAAGGTTTGGGTAGCAGAAGGGTGTAGGGGTGGCCTCTGTGAGCAGATCCCAGCAGCTGCCTCTTGTCAGAGCAGAGCCAGCTACAGCTGGCTCCAAAAGACACCCACCACTGACCACAGCCAAGCCAGTGAGATATGCTGGTTGGGCCTCTGGGAGAGCAGACTGAAGAAGGGAAAAAAATCTGCTGCACAACAGCAGCTGGGAGAGTGAGGAGTGAGACCCAGCCCTGCAGCCTACCAAGGTGAGTGCAGAAGGAGGGCAGGAGGTGCTCCAGGCATGGAGCAGAAGCTCCCCTGCAGCCTGTGGAGAGGCCCCTGGTGGAGCAGGCTGTCCCCCTGCAGCACTTGGGTCCCACACGGAGCAGATCTCCACGCTGCAGCCCGTGGAGGAGCCCCCGGTGGAGCAGGTGGATGTGGCCTGGAGGAGGCTGTGGCCCATGGACAGCCCCTGCAGTAGCAGGCCCCGGATCGGAGCTGCCCCCAGGTCAGAGCTGCAGCCCGTGGAGAGAAGCCCACGCAGGAGCAGGGGGGTCTGGGGGGAGATGCCTAAAGCTTCGTAACATTTCTAAAAGAAACCATAAATACTAAAAATTACATTGGCACTTCAGAAATAGTGAAACAAAGAGCATCTAACTCTTCTACAAAAATAATTTTAAATCTTGTGGCTGAGATAAGCATAACATCACAGCCCAGTAGTTAAACAGTATCCAGCAGGAATTCTTTCTCTCTCCAATTTAAGTACAATTTAAGTAAATTTAGGGATATATATTTTATAAGTAATTCTACTTTACAGATGTTGTCTGCTATATAACATAAATTTATATTCCTGGTAATTTTCAGATTGCTCTGACCATTAGAGGGAATGAAAATCTAGCTCTGAAAACAAAACTTTGCAGAGAGACACGTCGTCTTCCAGTTTCCTTCCTATATGACCGTATGAAACAACAAACCCCAAATGTTCTCTCTGGCAGGAATTCTGATCTATTTCACTTATCCCTATTACTTCTACTAAGTATGTAATACCTGCCAGGGAAATGTAACCAGGCTGAAAAGCTATATTAGAACTAAGTCCTTTGATTTCCTGGGTTGTATGTACCAGCCAACAGCTGGCAATAACATTGCATGAGAAAAGCAATCCCACCAAAATGCAGAGAAGAGTGCCTGGAAGAGGAGAGTGTAACTGTCTTATTGCAAAGAATGAAAAGGAGAAATGTCAAATCAAAGCTGAAAGGATTGGACTGAGGAAAGAATAATTTGTTGGTGTATAGCGTTACAGCAGAGCCACAGAATTATTGTATATTACTACTCTGGTGGAGAAGAGTTTGCATCTAAAATGGAAACATTTTGGTAATGACTTTGTTGGAAGAAAACTGGAGGACAGGTCATGTGGAGGAAGGTGGTGTGAGAGAGAGACCTGTCAGAAACTGGACAAACCTCTATCATTGGAACTTATCCTATTAAATCTGGACCTATAAGATCTGTACTTAAATAGGAAAATATGCATAGAGAAGGCAGAGAGGACTGGGAAGAAAAAATGTCAGGGAAAATTAGTTTGAGGATCTGTCCCATTAAGTGTATGTATTCTCCTTCAGTAGCTGAGATCAGCACTGAACACTCCTTGTACACAGCCAACAAGAAGCAGACTGGTAATACTGCTTGATCATTTTTGCTGGCTTTTAAAATGGAAATGGAGAACATCTGTACTATTGTATTAGGTTCAAACAAAGCTGTGTAGGAAGCACAGAAAAGAAATCGCACAGGTTATGCCATACTCAGCTTTCTCTTGTTTAAAGACACACAAGCACGTAGCTGTGAAAAGCAAATATGATTCTCATTAGAAACATACACAGTACAGAAAGGGAAAAAAGAACCCACAAATCCTAAGTGCAGTTTATTCATACAAGGAGCTGCTAGTTAACGAAGGGTCAGAATGCCATGAACCACAGAGTCTGCAGTTCAGGGGGGGAAGGGAGGGGGGTGGAGAAAAAAAAAAAAAAAAAGGAAAATAAAAAATGAAAAAGTCTATTTGTTTCTGAAAACCTGGTTAGACGAGTTAGAAGAGGCTCTAGGGATCTTTAACTTGGCTGTCCAGCACCTACAGAACAAATAACTGACATTTTTCCCTGACCTTGCCAGCATTACAAGTTATTTTAACAAGGATAAACCTGGAAAAAAAAGTCTCTAATGTATCAAGCACAAACACGCTAAATTCAACATCAGGAATGCAGGTCTGTTTACATTTTACCTGGGAGACTCCAGCAATATCAAAATGGACGTGAATATGTAGATTAGTTTGGCTTTGAGCAAGCTGTAGCCAATTAAAAAAAAAAAAAATCCCATTCACCAGTAACATTTACATTATCCTATGTATTCTCTAGAGGTAAAACAGAATACAGTAAGGGAAACAAACAAACAAACAAACAAAAAGCAAGTAAAGATTTTTGAGGTGAAAAGACACTTGTGAAGAAATCAAAGTGTCTTACAGAGCAATACTCTTTTTTTTTTTCAAAAATAATAAAAACTGTAACAGCTATGAAATGTGAGCTCATTGAAGAAAACCAGAATATTTGAAGTTAGATGTGAAAGGACAAAGACTGTTGGTAGTATGAAGACACATGAAAGAACAAACCCATGCGTGACAATAAGTACAAAGATGACAAAAGCCAATTAGGAAGAACAAAGTTGAGCTTCTTAAAAAGAACAGTGAGTAAAAATTAAGTTTTACGCTATCTATTGTTAGAATGAAGGGCAGAAAAAAAAATGAAATAAAGTTTAATAATGGAAAAATAAAACAGCTGAATATGGAATTAACAAAACTGACATTGACTAGAAAGAGTGATGGAAGAATTCAGCAAACTCTTTATTTGTTGCTGTGATTTTCAAAGATGCGTAATAAAGTTAGGTGGGCAATTCCCTTAGGGTCTTTTCAAGCTACCATTTCATATATTTAATTACACCAAAAACAAACCAAAGCAAACAAATCCCTTTAAATGGAAGTTCTTAAGAAAAATCATTTGAAGTGTCAGAAATTGGAAACTCTTTCAGAGTTTGGGCAACCACTTCAACTCCAACTTTAGTTTTCCATCCTGGCGTGTTATTAACGTTGTCAGTGTTACAGTATAGTCTTTGATTAAATCATAGCATACATTGCTTTTGCCACCCCTCCTCCCTTCAGGAATCTCAAACCTTTTAGTGAATGGCATAAACAATATGCATTCAACAAGACATTTTCACAGTTTCATTTCTTTTTTCCTCGGTGTTCATGGTGGTTACATCTACACACCAAAAAAACAACTCACAGCAGGAAGAGGTTCAGTCAAACTACCTAATTGGTTCTGAGGCATCAACTATATATGTACTTTATGTCTTTATTTCAGATTAGATTTAGTCTAGATATGCAAAGATCTGTAAGAATCTTTATGATTAAAATCAAAATAATTCAGCAATTTTATATGCAAAAATGACTTTCCTGGGCCCTATTTTAATGTATTATGTTTTGTTTTGAAATGGTATTTTTATTTCAATTAAATTTTGTTTTTTAAAGGGAAATCACACCTCCATCAAACCTTTTCCACAGTTTTGATCTTCCTTGTCTCATTAGTTCTCTACCACAGTCTCTGGGTAACATTACCTTGTGAGTGACAGATGTGGGCATCCTGTGCACATGTATGGAGCTGTGCATGCCATGAACGGAAAAAACAGGCTCCCATCATGTAAGCATCCTTTCCTCTCTTGTCTGTCAGATATTCTACTTGAAAGCTATACAAAAGTCCAGGAAGGCTGGATCCCATTAAGCCCTTGCTTCCAAGTAGCATCTCAAGATGATATGGCTGGCCTGCTCATTTTTGCTGCACTGCTTTTTCCCTCTCTTCCTGGCATATTCCAAGATCGCTCTCCTCATTCCATGCTGATTTTTTATTCCTTCAGATGCTTTATCACTCTGTGACTTCAGCTGTCAGTCTGTGACTTTCAGCTATAAGAAATACACACCTAAATGGACCAAAGAAGAAAGATGGATCAATCAAAGAACTGAGTAGCATAGAAAGAAGAAGTCATACTTGTTTGTTTGTTTGCTAGTTTTTCAAGAGATTTCTGTGTCATTTGTCAAAGTTCAGCCAAGACACTGAAAATTTCAGCAAAGCTATGGCCCCAGCAAAATAGTATAGTAAATGTGCAGCCGTGATTCAACATTAAAAAGAACAAACAAACAACAAAAAAAAACCCTGTAACAGCTAACTTTGTCCGCAAACATTTCTCAGTACATTAAAAGTCTTCAGACATCATCAATACTAGAAGAATCAGTTGGATAGAATTCTCCATGGCTATAAAATATCTCAAATATGGAAATTAAGGGACCAATGCCCTTTGACATCAGATAATGAACAGGTTAATAAAGCCATGTCTTCCTCTACTGTCAATTCACTTAACCATCTGCTGAAAGAGAAGGAAAGATAAGATGATTTTAATTCTAAGTTATCCTTATTCTTGCATGAGGAATATTAATGAAGCTGCTCTGTAGGGATGCATTTAAAGTGTCAAATAATTTAGGCCCTTGTTTTGCTCCTTGTTCCTCAGTTATCCATGTTAGTTTGTTAACAGGCTCTTTCTTTATGACTAAGTCAATGATTTTCCTCTGGGGTGAAATCCTGATACACTTCTGGAGACAGTTAATACCTGTAGACAGTAGGTATGAGGCCACATCGTGCTTCTCCTTCCCCAGTTTCACGGGTCTTCCAGTCTGTATTCCAGCAGGTTTTGTGCTACTTATAGTTGCACATGTCCACATACCATCAGTCACACATGAAACATAGACCCTTCATCGTATTATCTCAGATACATCTATCACTCACTTACACGAGCCACAGTACAGCTCTCATTACTTCAAATATTTTCAGGGAAATGAAAAAAAAAAAATTATTAAAATAGAAGACAGAATGGGAAGGGAAGGGAAGGGAAGGGAAGGGGAAGGGGAAGGGGAAGGGGAAGGGGAAGGGGAAGGGGAAGGGGAAGGGGAAGGGGGGAAGGGGAAGGGGAAGGGGAAGGGGAAGGGGAAGGGGAAGGGGAAGGGGAAGGGGAAGGGGAAGGGGAAGGGGAAGGGGAAGGGGAAGGGGAAGGGGAAGGGGAAGGGGAAGGGGAAGGGGAAGGGGAAGGGGAAGGGGAAGGGGAAGGGGAAGGGGAAGGGGAAGGGGAAGGGGAAGGGGAAGGGGAAGGGGAAGGGGAAGGGGAAGGGGAAGGGGAAGGGGAAGGGGAAGGGGAAGGGGAAGGGGAAGGGGAAGGGGAAGGGGAAGGGGAAGGGGAAGGGGAAGGGGAAGGGGAAGGGGAAGGGGAAGGGGAAGGGGAAGGGGAAGGGGAAGGGGAAGGGGAAGGGGAAGGGGAAGGGGAAGGGGAAGGGGAAGGGGAAGGGGAAGGGAAGGGAAGGGAAGGGAAGGGAAGGGAAGGGAAGGGAAGGGAAGGGAAGGGAAGGGAAGGGAAGGGAAGGGAAGGGAAGGGAAGGGAAGGGAAGGGAAGGGAAGGGAAGGGAAGGGAAGGGAAGGGAAGGGAAGGGAAGGGAAGGGAAGGGAAGGGAAGGGAAGGGAAGGGGAAGGGAAGGAAGGGGCGGGGCGGGGCGGGGCGGGGCGGGGCGGGGCGGGGCAGGGCAGGGCAGGGCAGGGCAGGGCAGGGCAGGGAAGGGAAGGGAAGGGAAGGGAAGGGAAGGGAAGGGAAGGGAAGGGAAGGGAAGGGAAGGGAAGGGAAGGGAAGGGAAGGGAAGGGAAGGGAAGGGAAGGGAAGGGAAGGGAAGGGAAGGGAAGGGAAGGGAAGGGAAGGGAAGGGAAGGGAAGGGAAGGGAAGGGAAGGGAAGGGAAGGGAAGGGAAGGGAAGGGAAGGGAAGGGAAGGGAAGGGAAGGGAAGGGAAGGGAAGGGAAGGGAAGGGAAGGGAAGGGAAGGGAAGGGAAGGAGGAAAGAAGAAAAAAAATCTTAGAGCCAAATGAGCATAAAACTTCAGGAAAGCCCAAACAGATCCTAAGAAGTATGAAAACAGTAGCTTTAGAAGTGTAGAAATGTGTAGAGTAATGTGTATGCAAGCCTGGCTTCACCATTTGGCCTGAGTGTTTGGGTGAATGCCTTTAGTATTTGCGCTGTATCATTGAATCTTTTAAACTGCCCTTCTAATACTGAATTCTCTGAGATGTTGGCCTGTGTTTGGTCCCAATGTAAACAAGAGCAATTTTAGTTGATAGATGCTGAAATTCTGTTTTTGAAGTTTCTTCTTAATTTTCCATGTAGTTGAAGATTATGTGATTTTCTACAGAAGAAAAGACATCTTGTATAGCTTAGAAGTGGACCACCTGAATCAGACCAATTATTCCTTTGGCGTTTAAATGCAAAGCTTAAACTTGAGCCAAAACTCCAGGCCAAAACCGCAAAGAATCAGGTACGTACTGCAGCAAACCCTGTAGGTTGACTTTCTTGGACCCAATGTGAGAAACACACTAAAGGGGCAAGGCCATTAGTCTTCCTCTGGGAAACATCATCAGGAAAATCATCATTGAATTCAACTGTCAGATTCATGATAGTTGAGATTTAGGTTAAATATGGCTGTATAAAATCTTTGTGAAATTATCAGCTAAAGGTGAGAGAAACAGCTGGAACACTGAGCAAATTGTTACCACATATGGGGAACATAAAAAACAGGTTTAAAAATTGAGTTGTTCAGGTACACAACCTTGGGAGATTAAAATTTAGGTGAAACTGAATTGAGCAAGTATAATAAATGTTAACTATGATGTGTATATCAGGAATATGACATCAGTTCTAAGAGTACTGTTAACCTTAATTTTAACCTTACGTACTTCAGAGGGTAACCAAGATCTGTGGTGAATGAAGACTCCTGTGCAGGTACCTAAATCTTCGCATTCATCTCAGAAAATAAAGAAAAACTAAGATCCTGAATTCAGTGCATCAACTAAGCATCATATACAGGAAAAAATAATCTATTTCCAAAGTTCTATATTGCTAGCCATAGACATTGAGATGTCATGGATGAAAATTATAAAAGCCTTGCTAAAATAACTTTTTTTTTTTTTTTTTAAAAAAAAAGACTGTTAAAACTTTGTGTGTGTGTGTGTGTGAGCATGTGAAATGCTTCTTCCTAACCATAAGAGGTAAGGAGGACACATATCATATTTTTTCTGTGTGACTTAGTAAGAAATGAATTTACGTATAATCAAATCACCCTGTGGGTCTTTAAAAATGTAAACAAGACCAACAAAATCTCTTTACTTATATCATCATGAAATGAAGAATTGGCAGCACAGTAGCAAGCATTAGATAGATGTATATATTCAGAAATCTCACTAGGTGCACAAGCACATACAAAGAAGCTTTTGAGGACAATTTGTTTGTAGAAATGCCCGTCTGTCATATATAGCTAACAGGCCGGAGAAATATGGAAATACCTTTTTGTAAGGTGTGTATTTTATACTTCAGAACAATTTTTCTATCATCTGGATTTCTCTTTGTTGACAATATCAGATCAGCTTGAAGAACTTCCGTCATATAATTTCTTCAGTACAAAGTGACATTACAACCTGTTTTGCATCATCTTCTTTTGAGAGATGCAGTGGGACCAGTTTTCTAAGTGGTTATCACTTAGTGGTCAATAAAAAAAAAACTACAATCCCCATGAATTGAAGGATGAGGTATCTTATTTTTACTTTTTATGTCTGTTTTGGAATTCTTTCATCTTCCCTCTCCAATTTTTTGCTTTTCCATAATGATAGTGAAAAAAAACTATTAAGTACAACTGAACAACACCAACTAAAACAACAGATGTTAAGACTATCCGAAGAAGAAAGAAAAACTGGCTTGTAAAACAAATCAGTGAAAAAGACATTACGGAGTAGTCACAATGCTCAAAAAAACGGAGTTACTTGGTCAACAGATAAAAAAGGATTCCTTGTGGTCTTTAGGATAATATCCAGCTTCATTTTGTCTTAGAAATCAGTTAACACATTGAAATTCTTTAATAAATAATAAATAGCTGACAGTTTGAAAGTCAAGTCGTAGGAGTTTTTAGGTGTATACCTACGTGTGTATCTCAGAGTAATACCACGGGATTCAACAGGAGAGTACACTGTGCAAGTATTGGACACAGTCCAATATCGCTGAATCTCAGCTCTATTTTCTGTTAGCTTCTTTGAATAAACTTTTTGTGTTTTTTTTTTTTTTTTTCTGCCTGGACAAATAATTACTTGCTACATCTCTCTGTCATGACTCACTCCATCAGAGTGTTAGGGATCAGGATGAGATGAATAGTCACCTATAGCACTGTTTATGAAATAGCATATAGCAGCTCAAGATATTGTCATACAATGTGCAAGTCATTTCCTGTTTTCTTGTCTTTCAATAGCAGTCCTTCGGCAGATAGGAAAGACAGTATATATTTGAATAGCAGACATCCAAGCGAAAATATTTGTTCATGAAGTAATTGAATGACTGGAAGACAAAGATAATTTTCTTATTATTAATCCTAACAGTTTAGCTCAGAGTACCTGCACATCTCCACTATGCATTCAGTTTCATTGAATTTTTTTTCTTCCTTCTGACACGTGGTTATTTAATCTTCTGCCAACATCATCCACTGAACACGTTTTTCCCAGCTATGCCCATGAAGCTTTTATACTATTGATGTTTTCACAGTGAACGGTGTATGTGTGTCAAATTATAGCTATTGATCTATGTTTGTTTCTTAATGTGTATAGTTGTTAAGATAGCATTATAGTTTATCTGACTGTGGTTGTATAAATAAAAGAAGGAAAGTAAAAAAGAAAAAACTGCCATTTTTATTTCTTTTATGAATTTCATTGTTGACAGAAGACTGTTTATTTGAATTGAAAATATACTGAAATCAATGTTTCTTTAGATATGAATTATTTTTTTCTTCTTCTCCTTCTTAGTAACAAGTGGAAGTAATAGAACATGCAATCTTAGTAGGAGAATAAAACCAAGCCAAAACAAACAAAAACAGCCTCCTGTATTTTTCTATGATTCTTTTTATAACTGTTTCTTGTCACATTTCTTTTTGTCTTAGATGTTGCTGCTCAAGCTGTTACAATAAAATTCTTTAAATGGATCCTGTCAAGCAGTTAACAAAAAATGAAATAAGAAATACTCCTTGTGAGTAATGCCCTATTCAGCAGTATGAAAAGCAAGGATTTTTCCTATGAGTTTAGTTTTCTCTTTCTCTCTCCCATTTTGCACCTATTGTTTTTCCTTTGTAATATATGGCTAGGAAGAAATAAATGCAGGCAACTCAATTCAGTGGTTAGAATAGTGGACTGTGAATTCGAGGAAAAGGCATTGTTATCCGACTTCTGTAATGATCTGATGTGACAGCTATCACAAGGCTCGTCACCTTGCCATATATCCAGTTCTCTTCTGATTTTGTGTTTGCCTTGCATGTTCCAAATGGTAGAGATGGGACTTGAAAATGCATGTGAAACTTCATGTAAGAACAAGAAATAATAATAAAAACAAAACAATATAATAATAATAACAATCAATAATAATCAATAATAATAATAATAATAATAATAATAATAATAAAGTGCTCCTGGAATACCTCAAGATTTTGCAGTGTTGAGTCAAAAGTCAGCTTCTGTAACCACTTAGGAGAGTAGGTGATCAGATAATAATGCTTATATGGTGATTCTTGTCCCTTTTCCTAATCTTTTTTTTTTTTCTTTTTTTTTTTTTTCTTCTGATAACTATTAATATTTTGGATAACACACCAAAACAAAATAAAAACAAACAAACAAACAAAAACACACAACGAATAGTTGTTGTACTGCTGTTAGAGAAAGTCTGTTTTTTTCTCCCAGATTATAGATTTTCCAAGATACCCGTGATCATTACAACCCTTACACTTCTGAACTATGGCAAGGGAGCGAATTAATGATTCTTGTGTTGATGGTTTCAGTGATGTTAATTCTCTTCTAGGAACTGTACCGAAATCATGTTTGAACTAACATTTATTTTTCAAGAGCTGAAAAGCAATCTAATCTGAAAGTCCAGGAGAAAGGGATCTTCTTCATACAACAAAATCCTGTCTGAGTTTGTGAATAAACCTGATTTCTAATGTCTATTATGCTGGCTTTAATGACGAGAAGCTATCAAATCTTTTGTGGAAATAAACTTGTGTGTGTGCTCTGTGGTAGCGCAGAGAACGTTTTCACAGCCTCAGCATTCTACTTCCTGTCCAAAATTCATGATGGAAATTACTAAGCTTCATTCAAGAAAGAAGTGCGTTTCATTTTGCCAGTTGTGGCTGGAATGATCACTTCTAAACTGACATTGTATGACAATATGCTTTCAGCAAATAAATATGCATTGCTCAGATATCATTTTGAATACCTTCCTGATGAAAGCAAAATGATAAAACCAAAGGAGTATGTAGATATAAAAGGTCTCCAGAACAGAGAGAGCAGGTTAGCACTCTAGCAATAAAAACTAACCTTAATGACAAGGAGTAACAGCACATGTCCAATATCCTCTAACACAACTTCAAACACAGCACAATCCAATCTAGGCCTAAACCCACAAAAAAAGGAGAAATAATAACTTTTGCTTGAAGAAGCTTCCCCTTTGACTCTGTGCTTGCCATGTACCTTTTCTACAGGGTCTTAAACAAACTATACCCACAGCTTTTTTGGCCTGTTTGTTTGTTTTTCCAAGTAAAAGGTATTTGAACACCGAGAGTGTTATACCTGGAAATAATCATTTTTAATGAAGTGATAAAAAGTGGTTTTCCACTAAGCAGATTTTTCTGCTTCCTATTTCCTTGATTTTCTACTTATTCTGATGACACATCCTCTGACTTAGATATCCTAATTATTTATCATTATGAGCCATGATTGCTTCAGCTGTTGTAAGAACTGGATCCATATACACTTATTATCTCTGTCAGTACTGGAAAAGAGTACATCTTGGTTTATCTCTCTTTTTTTTTTTTTTTCTCTCTCTGTGCACTTGTATACTTTCTTATGTTTGTATCCAAGTGTCTAAGTTCCCTAATTTTCTGGGGGGGAGTGGGGGTGGGGAGTAGGGCTGGGGGGGCATGGAAAGAGAGAGAAAAAATAAATCCCTCCTCTAAATTTAGAGATTATTATTATTAACCACTCAGAATGAAAATTCCTTTTCTGTAGTACATTTGCATTTACTTCTAAGCAAATGAGCACATTTCCTTATTGGAATTATCACAGAATCACAGAATCATCTAGGCTGGAAGAGACCTCCAGGATCACCTAGTCCAACCTCTGACCTAACACTAACAAGACCTCCACTAAACCATATCACTAAGCTCTACATCTAAACGTCTCTTAGAGACCTCCAGGGATGGTGACTCAACCACTTCCCTGGGCAGCCTATTCCAATGCCTAACAAACCTTTCAGTAAAGAAGTTCTTCCTAATATCCAACCTAAACCTCCCCTGGCACAACTTTAGCCCATTCCCCCTCGTCCTGTCACCAGGCACGTGGGAGAATAGACCAACCCCCACCTTGCTACAGCCTCCTTTAAGGTACCTGTAGAGAGTGATAAGGTGGCCCCTGAGCCTCCTCTTCTCCAGGCTAAACAACCTCAGCTCCCTCAGCCGCTCCTCGTAAGACTTGATCTCCAGACCCTCACCAGCTTCGTTGCCCTTCTCTGGACTCGCTCGAGCACCTCGACATCCTTCTTGTAGCGAGGGGCCCAAAACTGAACACAGTATTCGAGGTGCAGCCTCACCAGAGCCGAGTACAGGGGAACAATCACTTCCCTAGCCCTGCTGGCCACACTGCTTCTTATACAAGCCAGGATGCTGTTGGCCTTCTTGGCCACCTGAGCACACTGCTGGCTCATATTCAGCTGACTATCAACCAATCCTCCCAGGTCCTTCTCTGCCAGGCAGCTTTCCAACTACTCATCTCCCAGCCTGTAGCACTGCTTGGGGTTGTTATGCCCCAGGTGCAGGACCCGGCACTTGGCCTTGTTGAACTTCATACAGTTGGCCTCAGCTCATCGGTCCAGCCTATCCAGACCCTCCTGCAGAGCCTTCCTACCCTCGAGCAGATCAACACACACACCTAACTTGGTGTTGTCTGCAAACTTACTGAGGGTGCACTCGATCCCCTCATCCAGATCATTGATAAAGATATTAAAGAGAACTGGCCCTAGTACTGAGCCCTGGGCGACTCCACTAGTGACCGGCCTCCAACTGGATTTGACTCCATTCACCACGACTCTTTGGGCCTGGCTACCCAGCCAGTTTCTAACCCAATGAAGCGTATGCCAGTGCAAGCTAAGAGCAGCCAGTTTCTTGGAAGAGAATGCTGTGGGAAACGGTGTCAAAAGCCTTACTGAAGTCAAGGTAGATCACATCCACAGCTTTTCCCTCATCCACCAAGCGTGTCACTTTGTCATAGAAGGAGATCAGGTTTGTCAAGCAGGACCTGCCCTTCATAAACCCATGCTGACTGGGCCTGATCGCCTGGTTGCCCTGCAAGTGCCGCGTGATGACATTCAAGATAATCTGCTCCATGAGCTTCCCTGGCACTGAGGACAAACTAACAGGCCTATAGTTTCCCGGGTCTCTCACATACAATTTTATCTGGATTATCTAAACACACCAAAACCACTTAGTGGTTGTTTAAAAGAAATGTTTCCTGCTTATCAGTGGTGAAGTCATGATGTCAGATTCTCACCTTCTGCCCACAAAGAAAAATCTGTGTATCTGAAAAAAAATAATCCTGAAAATAAATAAAAATCTGATTTGCAATGTTTTCATCCTTCCTCATGCCCTGTACTGTTCCTGTACAAATCAGATGACATTTTCTAAAGTACTGAGTTCTGACTTCACCTTTTTCCATAATAGTGTTTCTCTTTGTACTTTTTCCTTTTTTTGTTTTTCCTTTTTTCTTTCCCCTTGCCTCTCATTCATAACCCTGCCTATAGCAAGGTCACAATGAGAAGAGAAATTGTTTAGGAGCCAAATACCTGCCACCAAGGAAAAAGAAGTTTGTCTGTGGAGATGACAGATTGAAGGAGTATCAAAAGGGTACAAAACCCACAATAGTGATGAAGGAAAATATGATAGAAACTTTAAAAGGAAGAAAATATTCTGAAATATAAATCTGAAGTCCTACTTACATCAAATATGGTGTTTTCATTATTTCAGTTATTTGTAGTGCATTCAGTTGCAAATCCCTTCCTCTAGGGTTGGAAATCAAGTAGCAATGTAAACAGAAACTGTGATAATCTACTACTACAGTCATTGTAAAGATGTGACTCTGAAGCCAAAACTTGCCCAGTTTTTAGGGAAGGAACAGTTAAGAAATGAACCAGGTCTCTGTAGGCACAACTAGAATCCTTCTCTTTGTGAATAAAAACAAACTGAGTTAATATTCCCTTTAGTATTAATCTTTTAAAATATAAACGTCAATTTATTTGCATCATTTAATTGTTTCAGTACAGGGAAACTGGTTTTAAAAGAGATTTCTGAAGGTCTGAATAACAGTCAGAATTCAGGAAAACTTGACCAGTGTGGAAAAAAGAGAAGGATGAGGGAAAGCTGAGGACTGTCCTAGCTATTCTGAAGACACTGCTGTGAAGAAAGGGACTTCTGCACTATGGGTAAGGGCAATTAACTTTGATAATTGAAAGGAGATATACCAAAAGCCACAGGATAATTTGCAATGGTGAAAATAGCGAAACATTGGCAGAGACTGCCAGGAAGGTTTTAAATAGAGATTGTACAAGCTTGTATAATGGATAACAGAAGAGAAATCTTTCCCATCTAGGATACAGTGATTAGGTAGATTGTCTATGTACCTTTCTCCCTGAATTTTGATTTTTGTTTTTTGTTTGCTGTTTTTAATTTACATTAATTGCATGACTGTCTCATGCCTTGTTTTTAGAGCTAAACTTATAATGCTGCTACATCATATTTGCTAGTGAAGGCAGCAACACTAGTGCACGTTAGAAACAGATATTAAGTTTATACTGAAGCATAGAAATTTATTTTCAAAACAGTTTGTACACTTTTTTTTTTTTCACAAAACTTATAGAAAGTGCATGTTGTAAGTATTGCTTTGAGGGAATTTATATATGAATTTAAATATCCTTCTCAATACCACATTAACCAAGCAATTAGTCAAGTAATGACAGAGGAATATGCACATTCACATATATTATTTTTACTGATAAACTTATTGACTGTACGTTGAATATGTAAGCTCAGTATGTGTAGCTGTCAAATTGAAAAATATTGACACATTTCTTAAATGGGGCTTAGAAAACAACAAAATAACATTAGCAATTAGTTTAAAATCAAGATTCTGGATTTGAAACTGTGGGAATTTGAAATCCAGTTCAGAGTCCAAATTCTTCTGAATTCCTTTCTAATTAAAATACTTAAATGATGATTTAAAGTATGACAGAAGTGGTTTGCTTGAGACATAAATAAATATATTCCCTTACAAGAAAGTCCTTTTCTCCACACAAGTCCACCTTCAGAGGAGACTCTTCCATTCCCCCTTGGATGAAGAGTTAGCCACATCCCTTATTGTGCTTTAAAAATCTTAAAAGCAATTGTGTAAACATTTTCCAGCCCCATGCAGCTGGAGCCCTGAAGCACTGAGCTACAAGCAGTGGTGGAGTGCTGTGCTGTGTTTTTGCAAGTACAAGACAGAAAATCTATGTAATTACCTCTGAAGCAGAAGAAGCTGTGCAGCCTGACAGAACAGCATGTGTAGGAAGCACTTTGTCAGGTCTCTGCTGACTAATTTCCCACTCTACACATTTTTTTTTTCCCTTGTAGTCTTTCAGGATTAACCTTCTCTATGCCAATATTCTCTCCCTCTACCCCAATGAAAAACACAGAACGAGGTTCAGTGCCAAAATCTAGGCTGGTGTACCTAGCTCAGCGAGTGCTTGCCATGTAAATAAAAAGCCACAAAGACAGCTAACTGGAAAGAGAGGGAGAGAAGGGGAAGCAATGACTGAAGTGGGAATTTCCTTTTCCAAACAAATCATGTAGATTTTCCTCTTTCACCATGATTTTTGATATGACAGTGTTAAAGCAGTACTTGCTCATGCAGAACTCAGCTCACCTTGGAAAATTTTCCTGGAGTTCAGGCATTAAGTAGCTCTGGAAAATCTGTTTTATTTCCAGCGATATAGGAAAGCTCGAACACATTTCCTCAACTGCTTAGTTCTGTTTCCTGCTATCGTAGATGATGTGTTTTTTTGTCTTGTTCCAACACGTGAAGTTCCATCTTCAAATACATCCTTATTGGGATGTTAGTTAGTTGGCAAATTGCTGCAGAAGCTGTGTACCACAATAGTTTTAAACTCTTTCCTCATTTCCAGCCTGGACATAATTATGGTTATGTATATCCATTGGTCCTTTATCTGGAAAAGTTTTTGGAGTGTCACAAGTGAGAAAGTTGCTTTGTGTGAGTAACGTGGTGGGAGACATTATAGAAATAAAGTGAACCATACATCATCCATAGGTTAGCTTACCCCAAGACTCCAAATTGTCACTTACTTTCCGTTGGGAACCTGGGTTCAGACCTGGATTCATGGAATTTGAAGCCAGAAAAGGTCACTTTAATCTCCTTTCTGACCTGCAGAACACAGGCTGTAGATCACTCCCTGGGTCCTGAATGAAGTCCTTGCTGTGTAATCACTCACTGAATTTAATGAGACTAAACACATCCTCCTTTCCTTTTACTCAGCCTAGTATCTTGCACTAAATTATGGTTCTTTTCTCTGTCTCTGTCTCTGTCTCTCTCTCTCTGTCTCTCTCTGTGTGCACTGTGCTGTTTCCTTTTTTTCCCTCCCTAGTACTTGTCTGAGGACATTCCTTATATAATCCATATGATTCTTTAAGTTACAACCTTCTGGCTCCATTCTCATTGAACATGTGAGCCAGATCACATTCTAAATCAAAACTTTTTCAGTGCAAAAAAGTACTGTCTCTAGCTTTTCCCAATTTGTTTATTCCCAGGTTTTGAGGAAGAAAAAAAAAAAGAAAAATGTCTTAATAGCCTAACTCAATAGGGAAAGCAATTGTTCTGTATTAATTTTTCTATGATTTGTGTGCATCTTTATTCATACAGTAACCCTGCCTACACTAAGTGACTCAATACACTGAATTGTGTTTAATAAAACAGTTTAATAAAACAGGTGATACAGTAGTCAGCTTCTATTGTTTTTTCCTTCTTCTTTCATTTCTTCCTTGCCTCTGCTTCCCCTCCTTTTTTCCTCTTCCCCTTCACCCCCAACTGAAGCAACCAGCAACTTCACACCAGTAACTTCAGCTGAATAAAATTGCATTAAATAAAACTGCATTCTTCTTTATTTTTTTTCTTTGTTGCATTTCTCCTGCACTGACCAAAATCAAGATGCACTGTTCCCTGATGTCCTCAGAGCAGGCTCTAGACAGGTTACCAATGTAGTATATACATGTCTGTGAAAAGGAAAAAACAAACAAAACAAAACAAAACAAAAGGCTGGCATCTTTCTGAAGCAGCAGGATTTTCTTATACTATCTTATGCTATCTGAAAGTATATTTAACCCTTTTCTTGTGTTGCACCTAAAGTGAACTAAACAGATGAATCTCACAGTTATGTTATTTCAAACAGTAATTGCTGTGTGTTTTACCTTTGAAATATCGTGGGTAAACATTATATTCTAATTTTCTCAGCAACAGCTGGTACTTCTTATTGCCACAGAGTTTCCAGAAATTTTAGTCTTGTTCAGTGAACAGTTTGCAGCAAGGAATTTTAAAAAAATAACAATACAATTATTGAAAATTAAAATAAACAAATTTAGACAATTTAAATTTGTGGTAGAAGAAATAGTATGATTCTAGGTTGTCCAGGCACACATACCTTATACAATTTCATGTTTTCATCATACAAACTCTAGTCAAGGAAGGACCTCCTCTCATATTAGATGTGTTTATTTTAACTTTGCACTAGTTTGTAGCTTTCAATTCAGCTAAAGCTGTGTTTTGTTTCTGGGGCCAGCAATACTTTATGAATTGAAAAGATGTGAGCAAATCTGATCAGGGTAAGAAAAAGTATCTCTGACTCATATCTGCAATGTGATCCTCATTATCTAAGGAAATAAAGCATCTGCAATCAGCTTCCCATGTCTGTGTATCTGCCTGTATCTGTCTGTGTATGTCTGTCTCCCTACTTTTCTTCTCTTGTAGCTTTGAACCAGTATCAGCTAAGTTTAACAAAAAGACAGTGCTCCCAGAAATTTCTTGTACTTACAAGTTTTGTCAGAATAAATGACTGGATGTAGAATTGAGACCTTTGTACATTCTTACTGAGGGAAATGGTATTCTCATGATTTTTATTGGACCTCAAAAATATGTATATCAAGAAACCTTAGGAGAGATCATGAAGTGACAAAAGTTATCAGTCAGAATTTGCACACTATTAGATATCAGAGAACTTAATCTCAAATAGAAAAAAATAAAAATGAAAACAAACAAACTACTATTCAGGGAACAACTTTTTTTTTTTTTTTTTAAGTCCAAAGTGACATAGAATATTATGTTTTTAATGTGTTCTGTGTAGTTAGAGAGTGGGGTACATTATTTTATAGAACTTTCCCTCTTAAGCTTTATTACCATTATTCTTGAATCCTCTCTTTTTCCTTTGCAAGTGGCTCAGTAATTTTTGCTTCATTTTTCTTAGCAAGAACCATCCCAGAGCAGGCTGATGAGCAATCTGGAATCCAGAGTATTTGAAATCCATGAGAGAGTTTGTACAATAACATCTTTTAACGTCTTCTGTGATTGTGATTCTGTGACCAAGAACTATTGGAGACAAGCATGTATATTCCTTAATAATAAAATTCCTTCTCTGGGTCTGGTGTCTGGGATACATTCTCATTTGGGCATATCAGACAAAGAAAGCATATTGACTGGCCTAGTGTCATGGGTTGGAGGGCTAAATGATGTATGTGTACTACTCATAAACTGCCAGCACTAGTAAACTGTGTCTCAACAAGTATTTGTCTACACAAAAGAATGCATGTCAGCTACCAAAATTAATTGGTTATGTAGCCATGAGTGAACTCAATGGTCAGCTTGAACAGGGCAAACATATAAGATATTTTATATTAATATCATTTTAGGAGTAGGACAGGATTCATAGATACTCAAGTCACAGATATCTAAAAATAAATGATATGAGCTCCACCAGTGGAGTCCTGTCCAGAACTTAATTTTACATGCCCTCCTGACAAAGTAATGTGAGACTAGGTAGGAAACCACAGGATGTTTAAAATGTGAATATTGTGGAGCTTGGAAACCAGCCTCACAAAGACACCTAATGAATATGTCCTAGTCTGGAGCTGAATCCCACCCAAACTGCCAATACAATTACTACTTTTACAGCCACTAGTGTATATGGACCTTTTCAATGCTGCCCATGTAAACTAGCCACATAGATGGTTGGATTAGAGTCAGTGCCCCCCTGGAGCTCTGTAGCCATGAATTTGTATTTTTGTGCAAAAACTAATGAATCTTGCTGAACATGGATGGAGGAACTCTTGTCTTCTGTGAAGCATTTACAAAAGTAAATTTAATAGAGTCACAGCACAGAGCCCAGAATCTACATCTTCTATGCTATTACGTCCCATATTTTGCCATAAAAAAATTCATCAGTAGATTTTCTCACCACAAAGCCTTTGCTTCTGTTTGTTTATCTGCAAACTTCCAAGCCTCCACTTTCAATGTAGCTTCTTTTTATTATTATTATTTAAAAACAAACAAACAAAACCACAGAGATTTAAAAATAAATAAATAAATAAATGAGAAGGAAGGAAGGAAGGAAGGAAGGAAGGAAGGAAGGAAGGAAGGAAGGAAGGAAGGAAGGAAGGAAGGAAGGAAGGAAGGAAGGAAGGAAGGAAGGAAGGAAGGAAGGAAGGAAGGAAGGAAGGAAGGAAGGAAGGAAGGAAGGAAGGAAGGAAGGAAGGAAGGAAGGAAAGAGAAAGCACCAGGGCTGAGGTTTGTTTCACATTCTTCTCAGACCTCTATTAAAATTTATAACCATGTTACCCTAAAGACCTTGGTAAGATGGACATATAGCTATAAACAGCTACCTTGCACAACAGCAATGCATTTAGAGGAGCGGAGCAGAGGAAATTGGGTGTGCACAATTAATCTTTAAAGTATATAACTGGGGCATGGAACTTATTGTTAAATGCAGCCAATAAAGTGTAAGTTATACTTGCAAAATGGGCATAATCTTAACTTCCCTATATTATAAAGGACTGTTACCAATTTTACTTTTTTTTTTTAATTATTATTATTAGTCCATAGCTTTCCTCTTCAGCTGCCTGAACATTATTTATATGCTTTTTATCAGTGTATATGCTCTGGGCATTTGTAGGCTTGCTGCTTCTAGTAATGTCTGTCTTATCTGTCTCATGCAGTGAACCTACCAAATAAGTTGCTTTACATTTGTCCCATGGAGGGAGGTTTTCCTTTCCTCTTAAAAGGGTAATTGTTGTTGTTGTTGTTTTTGTTTGTTTGTCCACCCCCCCCCCAAAAGTGAAGAGGTTCCAGCACCAGCAGTCCTGGTTCATACTCTTTTCAGCCCAAACAGACATCAAGCTCTTCCTAAAATCAGTTTGTTTTCTGTCAGAAGCCCTTGATTTTTGTCTGCGACATCAAGGGTCACTACTCATTTGTTTTCATAGCCGTGAATAAAATCCTGTTTATTGATAACAGATTAATGGG
>NC_089912.1:55297428-55312428 GCF_040182565.1 Anser cygnoides | reverse complement strand
ATATATTTCAACATTTTTTTTTTCTAAAATGAAACCTGCAGTATTTTCACTTAATGCATTTTTTTCTTTAAGTATGCATTTATCGCTTGTTAAATGTCAAGAGCTGCAAAAATAAATAAATAAATAAATAAATAAATAAGGTACTTGAAAAATTGCTTTAGTTGAGTTAATATATATATATATTTATTTTTCACTTTTTTTTCTTCTTCCTTTCTAGGTTTTGATTTTTGCTGATGCTGGGTGGAAATTTTCCTTTCAAAATATTAAGAGTTCTTACTATATTGATACGTCAACTGTGCATCCAGTTCCAGTTCCAGATCCCACTCTCTGCTGACCTGACATAGGACATGCCTTGTTACTTCCCCAGCAATGTAACTTTAGGTCATGAAGTAACAAATCAGGTTTTTAGCTTTGGCTGTTCCTGATTCAATCACTATTGTACGAACCAAGGGGGCGGCCACCACACACTGTTCGCAGGAGGCTTGTTGAATGAATTAACATAGTCCTTGGAATAATGGTCTTGTAACAACCATTATCTCATTAGCATGATCACTTTCATGCTAAACATGATACCTATTATTGTTGTTCCTTGAAGAGAAGAAAGTATGTTTGTCAGTGAAGATGAGATATTAATTTATACTCTTTTCTAGATGTTTCTTCACTGGTGACATCAACTACAATATTTTGAAAGCAGTAGGTGGTTCAAATTGTCTTTAGTCATAAACGACAATGAGAAAAAGATACAGACTGTTGAAGTATTAATGACAACATTCAGAAGACTTTTATTCATATTCTCTTTATTCATCTCTATGTAATCTATAGCCATACCGAACTTGAGTACTTGAATGTCTGTATTACCATTTAAAAATATTGTGTGCACAAACATACTAAAAATCAATCATGCTACCATGCCAGTCTGTAATCATAACTATTAGAATGAGTAATTGGATACTTTTTTTTTTAGGCCTTGCTTTTGAACAGTTCTTTCAACTATTCATATAGCGTACCATTTATCAAAGTCATGTGATGAAGTATTGTCCATTAATTTAACAACAGGATCCTTATCATTAAAGAAAGGAATGACCATATGAACAGAAAGCTAGTAATGTGTTGTCTGTACAAAATATCAGACACTAAAATTTGTTCTGGAATTTGTGATATTTTGTGAAATTTGGAGGTTTGGGGGAATTCTTCACAAAGATACAGGCAAGAAGTAATAGATTCTGACTAAAAGTTTTTGTCTTTGTTCTTTAACAAAAAATGCAGGCTTAAAGGCAGTTTTCTAAACCCATGATTAGGATACTAAATGGATCATTTACCAAAAGCTGACCAGTTGTTGTCGTATCTTTGAATAAAAGATATACTGTTCTCAGGACTTCAGAAACTCCTTTCACATATTTTAGCAGCTAGTGAGGTGTGTGTGTGAAATAGGAGCATAAATTCCATGGAAAGCAAATGGTATATGTTTCTGAAGCCACATAAGGGTGATTCTTAAAGGTGTACAGGCATTGCTTCATTGAGAAATCCAGTATTACATTCCCAGCATTTTCTACTGCTTATGCAACCAGGATTTCCATATTATTAATTACATAAAGGGGGTGTCCTCATGAACATCTAACCTATGCAGGAGAACTCAAGATTAGATTTAGAGCCAATAAACTTCCCTCAGTGACAACACTGTGCTACAGCATCCCAAGGGACGGACTGTTTTCCCAAAAACACAGTTTACACAGATTACAATCTATGCTGTGCTGACATGACATTCAAATCCTTTCCCAGGAAAGTATCTGAGATACTTTTCTTGTCTTTTCATTACAGAAAATCAGGAGATCTCAGCTGATTACTGGTACATCCAGTGGAGTTTATGTAGTGCATGTCTAAAAACCCACAATACAGCATGGATTTTACAATTTAGTGAGCCTCAAACCAGTAAATCCACATAGTCTTCACAAACTTCGGTCTGGAATCTATCTGTGTTATAACTATACCAGTGTTTCCAGACTATACCAGTGAGCTGTTGCTTGTGAAGCTGTTGGGGGTCATTGCTATGCCTGCATTTTGCTCTCTAGCCTCCCTCTGTGCCTCCAGTTCCCACATTACACTCAGGTGCAGGTAAATCCTGAAAAACTTGGGAAATTACAAACAGTAGCTTAAATAAAATGAGTCCAGCAACTGTATTCACAAGCAGAAATGAATCTTCTGCTGTTTGATCTGTTTTAGTCAGGAAGGAAGTAGTGTATTCTCTCTCTCACTAAGCCAACTCTTCCTTTATTCCAGCAACTGCTCATTCACTGCCAGATGATCGGAATTTCCCCTTAAAGACACCAAGATCACCTTATAGGAGCTAAGTTTACCTTTTGAGAAACTTAATTGGATAGAGAAGCTTTAGATGGAAAATGTATTTTAACTACTGCTTTATTGAAGGAGTTATTTGGAGCTATCCACAGCTGTTCTATCAATACAGCTGATGGTGGTCAAGTGCAAAGAAAATGAAATCAGTGAGAATCTTCTTGATGGACGTAAGTTTCAAAGGGATAACGTAAAACAAATCTTGGCTTAACTTTCCTACACAGAAGCAAAAACAGCAAATCAGACCTTTAAATGTCCTGTTAGTGATTATAAAATATGTAACTACTGCAAGGTCCTTTTTTTTTTTTTTTTTTTTTTCCCTCAATTCCCGCTTCTTTCCAACTAAAGTGTTGGTAACACATAGAAAAGTACACAAACACCTCAAGACATACTTTTATAAGAGTTTTACAGTTCACTGATCCCTAAGAAAATGAGTTCTCAATGTTTTCAAATAACCTTGAGACTACGTTTTTTTACTTAAAGGATTTGGTAAGAATAAAAAGTCCAGTTTACTCCCGCAAGGGTCAGGTTAAGATATCTGTTTACAAAACTGGAAATAAAATCAGTAAAGCAAAGCAGCAGCAAACAATACTTACAAGGTCTTTCTGGAAGCTGAGACAGTTCTTGTCAAAATCTGTATATTTTCTTCCTGAGTGTTCTCTTAAGGGTTTCAATTAAGGGGTAATCCAGACTATATCATCGTCTGCATTAGGCAAAGTATCACCAGCATGTCGAGAAAGATGATCTTTCCACCTTTACTCAGCATTGGTGAGGCTGCACCAGTAGTACTACCTCCGGTTCTGGGTCCCCCATTAAAAGAGAGACATAGACACACTGGAAAGAAGCCAGTGGAGAGCTACCAAGATGATCAAGGGACTGGAGACCCTCTCGTATGAGGAGAGGCTGAGAGAGCTAGGACTGTTTAGCCTGGGGAAGAGGAGGCTTAGGTGGATCTTATCAAAGTCTATACATAACTGAAAGGAGGGTGCAAAGAAGACAGAGCCAGGCTCTTTTCATTGTTGCCCACTGTCGGGACAAGAGGCAATGGGCACTAGCTGAAACACAGGAGGTTCCATCTAAACATTAGGAAACACTTCTCTACTGTGCAGGTGACATAGCACTGGAACAGGTTGAGTCTTCTCCTTTGGGGATCTTCATAAGCTGCCTGGACATGCTCCAGGTAACCTGCTCTGGGTGTCCTTGCTTGAGCAGGGGTGTTGGACCAGATGACCTCCAGAGGTCCATTCCAAACTTAACCATTCTGTGATCTTTTGATGTCCTTTCAATGTTCCTTCAGAAAACTGGCCTCTGTCAATGTTAAAAAGATCAAAACTTTCACCTCTTTTTTACTGACTAAAAGTATGTAATTCAAATACATCATTCCAATTCAAATAATTGTCATTGTAACAATTATTTCCTGTCATTTAATTGTGCATTTTCATCATGTACTCCCGCATGAAGTAGTATTATGTAAGTTTGTCTGAAGCAGGAGTGTTTTTGAAGGCAAATGCTGTTACCTGATGTTCATAGTTGTGCAGTTTGGGTATCACTTAATTCCAGATTTAGCATCCCTAAAAATTTGTTTGCAAAGTCCATCCTGGTGGAGCTATGATTTCCCACTCTTACTGAATTTCTAGTATAGGTGTCTGGTTTGTATTATTTCTCAGCATTCCATGAATCCTATACCTGAGGAAAGAGTATTTATAAATCTTATTATCATTATTGGAATTGGCTTGTCTTCAGCTTTACAAAGAGAATTAACTCTAATATGATTAAAAATGGCATTTGGAATTATATTGTTAACCTGGATAAAATCTCTTTAAATGCTGTTATTTTTGGACAACACAGTAATGCCTGAACACAGAACATAAGTCTTCTAAACTACTTTGTTATACTAAGACTCCTATTTTCCTTTACTAACTAGTCTACTGCTGGCTAGATTTTTATTTTTATTTTTTAATTTTGTGGCAGGCCAAAGTCACACAAATCTAGTTCATCACTTAGCTCAAATTAAGGCCCTGAAAGTTGTGTAGAAAATCTGGATTATTTTTGATAATTAGATTAGATTAGAATTATTTTTGATGATTAGATGTAGAAATTTAGAAACCACTGCAAGGTAGTCTACATTCTGGTGGTCAGGGAACTGTTTTGTTATTATCAACATATAAAAATTTGTTTCTAGGAAAACCCTAGGAAAAGACTGGTTGCAACTAGGTTCACATATTTTTTAAAAAAAAAAGAAGTATCTTAAATGACCAGACCAATCCAAGATACATTTAATTTCTCATTGGCACAGAATTCTGAATGAGTAGACAAGTATAGACATGAATGAGCAGTCAGAAAATATCACGTAGGTTGCCCATTTTCAGCCTGAACTGAAAGTTCTCAATATAAATGCTTCTTTCTCTTTACCATACTACTGTTAATTTTGGCAGATGATCCCATGTATCCTAATGTTAGAAAAACAAACAAATAAATAAAACCACAAACCTCTTGCAAACTGAGATAAATTCATTTTTTTTCAAGACCTTGAAAGATCTGTACCAGTTTGGAGATGATGATCTGATTTTTTAAATTACTTTGGAGAAAGATCGAAATGCTCCAATTCATTGACTGAAATATGATTACCTAAAATAATAATAATGCAAAACAAATCAAAACAAAACAAAAAACTTAGATACTTTCACAAAACTAGTTTAAGGAGATGATTAACTGCAATCAGTTAACTGCAAGAATTCCACAGAAACGTTTAAATACCCGAGGAGATGGCAATGGTATTTAAGGGTATGCCTCTTTTAAAAACATTAAAGGGGGATTTTTTTTTTCCCCCTAACTTTAGGCATCTCCAAGTTAAGCATCGCCAAAGTAAGCTAAATTAGTTGTCTAGGAAATTTCAGTAAAAAGATGAAGGTGACGTCTTTCAAGAACATGAATCACATTATGTCATAAATGTAAGATGATAAACCCTCCATGGAGAGTTTTTTCTATCTGTTCACCAGGGAAAGACACAATGCTGTGAATTTAGAGAAAATCCCTATTTTGAAGATGCCTAAAAGTCAGGTGAGCTAAAGGCCAACCTGGTATATTTTTGATTCAACACCTGAAACCTGCTTGTGTTCGTACCATAAAAGAAAAAAGTGTTTCATTCATACATTTAAACATTAAAATCCTCCTCCTGCCAGGCAGCGGGAGGAGACCTAGATCAAGGGGGGGAATGGAGGCAGGTGCCTATTCGGGGTGGTAGGCGAGCCCTCTCTCTGCCCACCTCACCTTCTCATCTATCCTTAAATAATTGATATGAAGGACTAGAACAAGACAATCCGAACGATAAAGCAGATAAAAACCCGTCCCAGCTGGAGGGGGCGCCTAAGACAAGGCGACCTACACACCGCATGGCCACATCATCCTTCAAAAAAGAAAGAAGGGCTATTGTTATGGGGGGCTCCCTTCTGAAAGGGACAGAGGGACCGATATGCCGACCGGACCCAACCTGCAGAGAAGTCTGTTGCCTCCCTGGGGCTCGGGTGAGAGACTTCGCCAAGAAAGTCCAGCGCCTGGTACGGCCCACTGACTACTACCCGCTACTGGTCTTTCAGGCTGGTAGCGATGAAGTAGCAACGAGAAGTCCAAAGGCGATCAAAAGAGACTTTAGGGATTTGGGGCGACTACTTAGAGGATCAGGGGCGCAGGTTGTGTTTGCCTCTGTCCTTCCGATAGGGGGGATCGAAGCTGAAAGGCGTGCTGTTCACATAAACTCGTGGCTTCGAGACTGGTGTGACTGGCAGAACTTTGGGTTCTTTGATCACGGGAAGGTCTATGCTACACAGGGCCTGATGGCACCGGATGGGATGTGCCTCTCTCGGAGAGGGGTAAGGATCTTTGGTCAGGAGTTGGCAGGCCTGATAGAGAGGGCGTTAAACTAGAGTCGAAGGGGGAAGGGGCTAAAACCAGGCACGCCGGTGAAGACCTAAGGGAAGGTACGCTAGAATCAGAGGGGCTGGGTGCCAGTGAGGTCCTTCGGGCAGATCCACAAGGTGCTGAGTGTAAGGAGACGCACCTGAAGTGCTTCTACACGAACGCACGCAGTATGAGGAATAAAATGGATGAGCTAGAAGTCCTGGCCCAGTCCTGCAACTACGATATCATCGGCATAAGCGAAACCTGGTGGGATGAGTCCTGTGACTGGGGTGTTGCGATAGATGGTTACAGGCTCTTCAGGAGGGACAGGCAGGGTAGGCGAGGTGGTGGGGTGGCGATGTATGTGAAGCAGGGGCTGGACTGTGTGGAACTTCAGGTCGGAGATGGCAAAGTTGAGAGCCTCTGGGTAAGGATCAAGGGACGAACGAATAAAGGGGATGTCGTTGTGGGAGTCTATTACAGACCGCCCGGCCAGGACGATAGCGCCGATAAATTATTCTTTACAGAACTAAGAGAGGCCTCGAGATTAACTCCCCTTGTCCTTATGGGGGACTTCAACTTGCCAGACGTTAACTGGGAGTGCCACACGGCTGACACGAGCAAGTCCAGGAGGTTCATGAAGCACCTAGATGATAACTTCTTGGTGCAGGTGCTAACGGAGCCAACTAGGAAAGGTGCCCTCCTAGACCTGTTGCTAGAAAACAGAGAGGGTCTGGTGGGAGATGTGGTGATTGGTGGCCGCCTTGGTCAAAGCGACCATGAAGTGGTTGAGTTCAAAATTTACAGTGACAGAAAGAAAAGTGCCACCAAAACCTCATCCCTAGATATGGGGAAAGCGGACTTCAGGCTGCTCAGGGAACTAGTCAGCAAGGTCCCCTGGGAAACTGCTCTTGAAGGCCTCGATGTCCACCAGTGCTGGTCATTCTTTAAACGATGCCTCCTAGAAGCACAAGATCAAGCAATTCCTAAATATCGCAAGTCAGGCAGGCGGGGCAGGAGGCCGGCGTGGCTGACCAGGAACATTCTAATGGAGATTAGGCGGAAACAGAGAGTGTTTCGCTACTGGAAGGAGGGCCAGGTGTCATGGAAAGAATACAGGGTTGCCGTTCGTGTTTGTAGGCAGAAAATTCGTGTGGCCAAAGCACACCTAGAATTGAAGCTGGCTGTGTCTGTGAGAGAAAATAAAAAGGGCTTTTTCAGATATGTGAATGGAAAAAGGAGAACTAAAGAATACATAGGGCCGCTCCTTGATAGGGAAGGTCTCCTCACAGACAATGACATAGGCAAAGCAGAGACGCTTAACGCCTTCTTCGCCTCTGTCTTCAATGCCGATGATGGGCTTCGGGACCCAGGGTGCCCTGAGCTGGAGGACCGGGACGGTGGGGATGACAAACTCCCAACCGACCCTGAACGTGTGCGGGATTTGCTACTCCACCTGGATCCCTACAAGTCCATGGGTCCGGATGGGATTCATCCCCGGGTGCTGAAAGAGCTGGCGGACGTCATCGCGGAACCTCTCTCAATTATTTTTCAACGATCCTGGGAATTTGGAGAGGTCCCGGTAGACTGGAAGCTGGCAAATGTTGTGCCGATTTACAAGAAGGGTCAGAAAGAAGACCCTAGCAATTACAGGCCTGTCAGTCTCACGTCAGTGCCTGGTAAAATCATGGAGAAGATGGTTCTCGAACTTATTGAGGCTCACCTGGGGGACAAAGCAGTCATTGGTCCCAGCCAGCATGGGTTTGTGAAGGGCAGGTCCTGCCTAACTAACCTGATTTCCTTTTATGATAAGATCACCCGTATGATGGACCAAGGGAAACCAGCTGATGTGATTTTTTTGGACTTCAGCAAGGCTTTTGACACGGTTTCCCATAGGATCCTACTGGACAAAATGTCCACCATACAGCTAAATAAAAACATCATACGATGGGTGAGCAATTGGCTAACGGGCAGGGCCCAAAGGGTTATGGTAAATGGGGCTGCGTCAGGCTGGCGGGCGATCACCAGTGGTGTCCCTCAAGGCTCCATTTTAGGGCCGGTACTTTTCAATATTTTTATAAACGATCTGGATGTAGGAATAGAAGGTATTTTGAGCAAGTTTGCTGATGACACCAAACTTGGAGGAGTTGTGGACTCGAATGAGGGTGGAAAGGCCTTGCAGAGGGATCTGGATAGGTTGGAGAGCTGGGCGATCACCAACCGCATGAAGTTCAATAAGAGCAAGTGCCGGGTCCTGCACCTGGGACGGGGAAACCCTGGCTGCACGTACAGACTGGGCGATGAGACGCTAGAGAGCAGCCTAGAAGAGAGGAATCTGGGGGTCGTGGTAGACAGCAAGTTGAATATGAGCCAGCAGTGTGCCCTGGCGGCCAGGAGGGCCAACCGTGTCCTGGGGTGCATCAAGCACGGCATCGCTAGTAGGTCAAGGGAGGTGATTGTCCCGCTCTACTCTGCGCTGGTGCGGCCTCACCTCGAGTACTGTGTGCAGTTCTGGGCACCACAGTATAAAACGGACATGAAACTGTTGGAGAGTGTCCAGAGGAGGGCTACGAAGATGGTGAAAGGCCTGGAGGGGAAGACGTACGAGGAACGGCTGCGGTCACTGGGCCTGTTCAGCCTGGAGAAGAGGAGGCTGAGGGGAGACCTCATCACAGTCTACAACTTCCTCGTAAGGGGGTGTCGAGAGGCAGGAGACCTTTTCTCCATTAACACCAGTGACAGGACCCGCGGGAACGGGGTTAAGCTGAGGCAGGGGAAATTTAGGCTCGACATCAGGAGGGGGTTCTTCACAGGGAGGGTGGTTGCACACTGGAACAGGCTCCCCAGGGAAGTGGTCACTGCACCAAGCCTGTCTGAATTTAAGAAGAGATTGGACTGTGCACTTAGTCACATGGTCTGAACTTTTGGGTAGACCTGTGCGGTATCAAGAGTTGGACTTGATGATCCTTAAGGGTCCCTTCCAACTCAGGATATTCTATGATTCTATGATTATTTTAGGAGATTAACTGGGAACACAGTTGGGAAAGATTTAAAGTGCAATATTGAACTTGATTTGTTCTCAATCAAGACCAAGCTCAGAGTTTCTCAAGATTTAGACTCCATTTCTTTTAATTTTTTTACTTCATGTTTTCAATTTCTTAAAATTTGTTAATCATCCAAGGGAGACATAGATTTATTTTTTGTACTACCATTTATAAGTAAATTTTAGTTATGTATTTTTTTTCCAAAGATTTTCTCCTTTTTTTTTTTTTTGTGAAGAGAGAAGACAGTTATTTTTTCTCCTTTCTTTTTCTTATTTCATTTTCTTTTTCCTAAATAGCATATATATATATATATATATATTTTTTTTTTTTTTTTTTCTGAAAAGAATTGAATGCACAGGTGGAAAAAAGTAACAGAAGCAAAAGGAAATCTTTTCTCCTGTTCTTGCTCAGGAATGGGGAGAGGAGGCCATATAAGAACTGATCAAGAGTTTAATAAGTCACAATGGATTAACAGCTCTCTGTGTTTTTTTGGCACATTATGTGTATTTATATTCCTTCTTCCCACCCGTAACTGACAAGTGAATATCTTGCACATGTACGAAAGAATATGAAAATAACACCTGAATGCAATTATCAAAAGCATAGTGTTTTTCTAAATGTTTATTGTCTAACATATGGTCTTTAATCTAAAAATATTCTGCGCCTTATTATTTTTGACTAGAATCTAAGCAGAAGCTTGTATAGGTTTGTCTTGTACTGTATCAAGCTGCTTTTGAAGACTGTAGTTTATTACATTGCCCATAAAACCAAGACAGCAAAACATATTTTATTAGGCAAACTGCACTGCTAATTTAACAGCAGTGGAAACATACTTTATTAATTTTATAAGGATTAACATGGAGCAAAAAGACACTGACCATATTTTAAAATCATTACACAAAACATGTTGTTGACATTCTGGAGATAAAATTCCCACTAGCCAGCAACAATAGATCATTTCTGGTTGCTAATAGCTAAAGAAAAATTGTTCTTCTGATTAGTCTGTGTTGCAGCTCTGAGAAATGGATGGGATTACATCAGCGACAATCTGGATGCCATTGGCTACCAATGTGATCTTTGTCTTGAACAGTTCACGGAAGTAAGGGCCAGTTGGTTTCCCCAGGTAGCAAGCTTCTGAATGCACACATATGGAGCACGGAATTGCACCAAATAAGCCCAGCAGCAGAGGCTCTGTGGTCTTTTTATTACAAATGTTCACTGATAATAATAATAATAATAATAATAATAATAATAATAATAATAATAATAATAATAATAGTAGTAGTAGTAGTAGTAGTAGTAGTAGTAGTAATAATAAAAGACTATGCAACCAGAAAGTAATAGCTTGCTGAGCTGGCCACATGATAATTGCAAGGAAAAGTATATGAAAAAGATGTACAATCCTGAAAATATTTACGAAGTGAGCATATTTCATGTTTAAGCTGATCCCATCTCAACTGAAATGCTCCTACAGGTGCATTCTGGTTGTATTTTTGAGGAAAAGAGACACTGTTTACTTAAACAGAAAAAATAGAAAGGTCAAAAGGAATCAGCATGACTCCACAAAGATTGCAAGGGTATGCAGAAGGAAAATATCTGCTCCTTTATCTGGTCAAAGACCTTTTCCAATGAGACAAGGGATAATAAGAAAGGGAGTCAGTAATCAAGTCTGGTCAGTCACACTAACTGAAAAGGGAATATGAGAATGTGGGACTGTTTATTTCAGCAGGTTTATTAGATCAAAGGTAATCAGGATAAACAAACCTCCCAGTCATACCAGTTGATGGGCTACTGTACTGGAGGCTCACTTTGAGGAAGATCACCCTGCAGCTGATGTGAACCAGGGGTTCTCAGACTGGGAGGGTGCAGAAACTGCAGAGCTCTGCAGCCATGGGGGTGTGCAGGGGAAGGGGAGCAAGAGGATCAAAGTGTGGTAGGTAGAAAAGGGTAGAAGAACTGGTCGTGTAAAATGGGGCAGTCAATACACTTGTCTGGCCAAGTCCTGCACCTGATCACTGCAGTCTGTCCTATGTTCTTGTACTCTTTTTTCTCATTAAAATCTTAAGTCTCTCTCTGCATATTCACACTGTCTCCCATGTGTACGCATGCTGAAGGACCATGTGCCAGCTCCTGGTGAGACCTGCGTGTATGCGAGTGAGTTTAGTGCCAGCTGCTGGAGCCAGTGGGGATCTTTTAATCCCAGCCACTGGAGTGGGAATGCTGTGTGCTCCCAGACCAGCTGCTGCAGGGAAGGACCAGTAACCAGGGGCTTGTACGTGTGTATGTATGTGACTTGATAAGTTCCAGCTACGAGGGAGCCAGTGTGAGTGAATTTTACTACCAGCTATAGGAGTCAGCTGGGGGGGCTGGGGGGGTGGGGGTGGCATAGGGCTGTGAACTGTGGCACCAGCTACTGCAGTGGGTAGGGTCCCAGCACCAGTAGCTGGGGGGGAGGGGGTGCGGAGGCGGGGTTGGGGGGGTATAACTTTGTGGATCTAAAAGGGTCCTACAGACTTTGCAAACGGAGGGACCAGCTACTGGGACACCAGCATGAGTGAACTGTTTGCCAGCTGCTGGAGTCAGGCCAGGGGTGTTGGTCCAGCGCTGTGGTGCCAACTATGGGAGTCAGCGGGCCCCTGCCATCAGCTGCTGGAGGAGTGGGGTCTTCTCCTCCCAGCCCTGGGAGGGAACAGTGTGTGCTCCCAAACCAGTTGCTGGGGGACCGGTGTGAGGGAAGCGAGGACAGGCTGTAGCAGGGCCATGGGTCACAGCCCCTGTGCCTGGGGCCCGCTGCTGGAGGCTGAGTGTCTGCATCTCCCCCAGCCTGGTGCCCGCCGGGTGTGCATGTGCATTCACCAGCGAGCTTCAAGCTGGACCAGCCAGCGAGGAGGTGACCTGTGAGGTGGGCAAGGTGCCTGGGTCCAGGCAGGGGTGCTTGGCAGACAGAGGAGCCATGCAGGTACTCAAGGGATCTGCAAATGCGCATGTGCTGATGAAGCTGGAGAGCGCTGTGTGGGTGTCTGCACTATTTCTGTCTCCCCCGGCCAGAGAGGAGGAAAGGGACCTGGCTGGCTGTGTTTGAAACCAGTTTCTGTGACAGTGTTGATCCTTTGGTAGCATCTGATACAGCAAATCTGGTAAAGAAGAAAAAGGACCTACACTTTCCATGCTACAACCCAAAGATGTTCACTGGAAAAAAAAGTAAACAAAGCACAGATTGATAAACTTCCTACTGTGCCTGCACAGGTACTTTTGCTCATTGCATTCCCTGGGGTGGAAGGCTTTTACTAGAACTGTGTTAAGTAGCTTGAAAAATTAATTTTCCTATAATAGACACATCTTTAAAAGCATGATCTTGCTGTGCAGTAAATCAATTCATGTGACAGATCTATTATTTTACTGGGAATTTTCTCAAGGGGTTTGAAGAACAGAAGAACAGGTTGAGATAAAATAAGAACTGGCCGAAATACCAGAAACAAACAAAAAAACTCCTACAGACAAACTGAAACTACTTTGGAAGCTCAAAAAGTTCATTGGACTTTTTGGCAGATCAATTAATTTATCTTCATCATCAGTTGAGTTGACAATCTCAACTTTATTTGTATTCATTGTAATTTTTGACTTGTAAGTCATCCCTGATTTCAGAAATAAATGAAAATAAGACCAGAATACATCAGACAGAAGGTATTTAATGTATTTTCATATTTTCAGGATGCTTCAAATCCATTAGAGTTTAGAAAACCTGGAGATCTTTTCATCAAGTTTCAGCTACGTGTGACTGGTCAGATTTTTTTTTTTTTTTATGTCCACTTCTGCTACATCTTCTCCACCTAATGTCATGCAAGTCATTTAATCTATCTTTTCTTTCATTTTCATTATTTATTTCCTCCAAGATGAAATGTCTCATTTGAAATGTATGATGGGAAGTTATATCTTCCTTTCAGAGGTATTTGCTGCTTTGTATTAATCCTTTTTTTTTTTTTTTTTTTTCCTTATCTTAAAGAAGGGGCGTTTTTAGGCAGAGAAAACACTTATTTCCAAACAGAAAGATTGCAAAAGAGAGAAAGCTATGTGAGTAGCAATCTGGAAAAGGTGGCCTGAGAAAAGCCAGTGAAAGATCTTTGATTATTAGCCTAGAAAAGCAGTGCATAGAATACATTCAAAGACTTCAAGTCCACAAAATATTTTGGCAAAAAAAAAAAAAAAGAATAAACTAACTATTTTTCATATCCACTGAAGGCAAGATAAGAACTAATGACAGAGCAGGAAATTAAATTCCATATTTATGAAAACAAACAAATGAACAAAAAACTCTTTAGAGGCAAGCACTGGAGTAAATTAGCAGAATGGCAAAAAAACTTTTCTGCTTCTAAAAAAAGATTAACAGTTGTTTGGTTTTAGTTAATCTCACTTTAACTTCTGGTTAAATGATCTCTCTCTATATATATTCTTTTTCCTTTTAAGAATCCACCATTTTCAAAATTGGGATTTTTTTTTTGTTTGGTTTTTTTTTGTTTCAGCAAGATAGTAAGACACAATTCCTAGCATATTTTAGCTAAAAATCAAACCAATACAAATCCCATTCAAAGCAGAGGACAGGGTCTGATTTTTTGAATGCACTTTGGAGGATGCATTTTTTGTAGCAAAACATCTGTACTTCAGAACCAAACCTCTGAGTTTCACCATTGCTACTTAACAAAACAGCCTCACTGGATTGGAGTTTTTCTTGGCACAGAGCTGCATGCAATTAAGAGTTCCACTAGCTGGGTTGTTCCTGCCTGCAAAAATGAATAGTTTCTGTATGAGTTTAAAAAAAAAAAGGAACTTATTCAGCAGTTGAAATATACAATAAAAATGTCACTGCTATCTTTGCTTTAATTATGGAGCTCACATTGTGATTATATTCTATACCAGTTTGTCAGAAAATGAGACTGTAACCATTATTGCTAAGCACTGTAACATCTCTTCTCTTCACTGAGTTTGTGTGCCCTCATTTTTATTCAGTCATATTCAAACCATATCCTTTTCTCACAGGTTTGCAATAACTAGGACATTTTTCTAGCTCATTCTGCCTGTTATAAATGAATAGCCTGGAAAATTTTCTTCTCACTTTCATGCTTAAAGGCACAGATCAAGGACAAAATAGATAAATAAATAAATAAATAAACAAACAAATCTCTGCTGCCATTGTACAGGAGGCCTTCCACTATCGCAGGGGATCTCTGTGGCATATTGCCTGCCTTAGCATTAGCCTGCTCTAGCAGAGGTAGTGAGAATGCAGTGCATTTCCACAAAGGCCTGGAAAGTGAGGAGAAATATTAAAAGCAGATTGGATAACGCAATGTTTTCCCTGGTTGTTCCCCCTATCATAAGGACGACTGAAACAGGTGGACATCGTGTTTTGAAATAACAGATCGTCTGATCCAGGAAGTTCTGACCTCAGCTGAGTGATCAAGAATGAGTTATAAACTGCACATGTAGGACTATCAAACATGTAGGACTATCTCAGAAAGAACCAGGGTTCCCCAAAACCTCATATGAGGAACACATTGAACTGAAATAGTGTATTTTTATTCATAGTATCATAGAACATCCTGAGCTGGAAGGGACCCACAGGGATCATCAAGTCCAACTCCTGGGTCTTAACAGGACCACCCAAAAATCTGACCATATCTCTGAGAGCATTGTCCAAACACCTCTTGAGCTCCAA
>NC_089912.1:54617428-54657428 GCF_040182565.1 Anser cygnoides | reverse complement strand
TATTGAGACTAGAGAGAATGGAACAGCTTCAGAACAAAACCTCTGCTCTTAACTTTGTTTGGTAGACATTATTATTTATTACCATAAATTTTGTCACAAACAACCTCTTAAAATAAATATTTTATCAGAGATTAAGAGTTAAATAATCTAGGGCAAGGAAATATCTGGAGGTCTTAATAAATGTTAAAGGACTTGACATTATTGCTGATGACTTAAAGTTTTAGTCACTAGGTTAGAGCTGTTGTATTGCCTACTTTGTTTGTTTCTTTCAGTTTAAAAGGAGGATTTTACAGATGAGCATACAGCCATAAAGTATGGATGGGGGAGATTTAATCAGTGCACACGGGAATGTACTATACCACCAGATTGCAATTATTAGACCATTTCCACTTTCTTAGGAAGATCTTACTCTCAATTATTTGCTAGCAAATAAATGAGTAAACTAATAATAATGCTGGGGTCTTAGTCTTGCTTCCGTAATAGATGGCTCAGAAGAGATCCTTTGTAATTCAACCTCAATACCATATGTCTCTGTTGACATTAAAGTGCTTAGTTCCAAATGAGTTGGCTTCATTCAAGCATTTAATTCAGGAGTGGATGATTAGATCTTAAGCTAAAAACCTATTAGGATGTAAGCACTTATGTTGCTGAAAGGTATTAAAGGAACAGCATAGTGTGGTTGCAGGTAAATCCTCTGTTTCTAGTACTGATTGGTTAAACCTTGTTTGATCTTCAAACAACATTAAAAATGAGCTTAAATGTTCAAAGTTGAACATGGCATAAGTAAACCTCCAGGATACGTTATGTGAAAATAGATTTTTATGGCTTTTTAGGAGATGCGAAGCTCAGAGATGATAACTTGGTGCTCTGTGAACAGACATAATGCAAGATGCTTTAAAGCTCAGGAAGATATTATCTTTTGGAACTGAAAAGTATATTTTTAACTTTCAGTTGGTAAAGCATGGCAAGGACTGTAAGAAACTCCTAAGAACTTTTCAGTCATTCCTGAACATGGTGACAAGCATTTTTAATAATCTTGTAAGTTGTGCACTTGATTTTATTTTTCATCTGCAGAACAGGGCAAATTATGTAGTTAGCAAAACACTCCAATGCCTGTGCTAAGTAAAGAGAATTATTGTCTGATTCCTTGTTGAATAAAACTCAAATACTGAAAGTACAAAGTGTTATTTTGAAGGAATAACTTATGGTACAATTCAAATCTGTGTTTGACCCAGGCCACTGTACATTTATTTTCTAAATGATGTATTTTGCCTCCAGCCCTATGACAGAAATATAAGATGAAATAAATATATAAGCAACCTTGAAATCTTTCTTAAATACTAGCTTATAAAATAAGTAATAAAAATAATAAGTGATTTTTAGAAGAAGTCTTGTGATTTGTGAGGTCTAATTTGGTGACTTCTGAGAATGTTTGGCTTTGGCTGTGTTGCCAAAATGGGTTGCAGGATAAGACTGTCAAGAAGCAATTCCTCCACGATGGTCTACATGAGTGCTCAGCTGTTGCTAGTGGTCACATTCACTTATGTAAGTCAATATATGCTTTAAAAAATGACAATCACTTAGCATGTGTTATTGCCATCTAAAATATAGGTAACTCTTTCATGATGAATTACCTTTACGTGCATATAGGAATCTTATGGGGAGTATATCTTCGGGTGAAGTGTAAAAACAGGACAAAACAAAAAACTCGCAACTGATTAAAACTGCAGTGATTTGCTTTGGGTTTGTCTGGATGATGATCATTTTTTGATGTTTTTTTTGAGGAACAGCAGCTTACATGATGCTGACTTCTGCTCATTTCTTGCTGCAAATTAGGCTTATAGAACCCTGGAGACAATAGCAAGCTCACTTTTGTTATTATTCACTCTGCTGTAATGGAGGAGGGGAAATAGGAGGTATCTTTGCAGGCTATACTGAAAACAGAGGAGTTTTAGGACATGCCTACATGTGAAAAAGGCATCAACTTAAAAAAAAAAAAAAAAAACAACATTTTTAGACATCAACTCTGTTGTAGAGGTGCAGCTTTGCTTCTAAATGAACAGCGTGCTTTCTTCTTCCCTTCTCTGAACTTCTCATTTATTAAGCACAAGTCAGCACTGCTTTAGTTAAATCAGGAAAACTTTCGCATTTAAGGCAAAAAGGCAAACAGGTCCGTGCAGCTACAAGTTTTAAGAAGCTATTCTCTAGTCTTTTAACCCCATTTCTGCTGGGAAGCTGAGTTACTGCAGGTGAGGGTAACCAGAAATAGCTGTCTCTGTTCCCATCCGTGGCAGTGCTGTGACATATAGACCTGTCAGCCTGTGGTTATGGAGGAACAGTCCTGGACCTGTGTGCTGCTGGAAACCCTGCTCAGGACCCAGTCTGGGAGCCAAACATGGCTTTCTCAAGTTAGCCACAGTATGTGAAGCAGAGTTGAGGCTGGCCTCAGTTTGCTTGTGTTGGCTGTAGGAAGAGACAAAATGCATGGTCTACCACACCAGAGTCAGTCAGCTATGCTTTGGGGCTAATTTGAACTGGCTGAGTGAGTTCATAGCCTATTGATGCTTTGCAGCCTATGACTGTGTTGTTTGTCTTTGATGCGTGGCTAGAGTTTTAGCCAGGTTGATCATAATCAGACCAAGAAAGGTTTCACCCATCTACACTAGGATTTTATATCTTCATTGATCAGGGTTTCAATGAGAAAAACTCTTCTCATCTTGTTTGTAGTCTCCTTTTGTTCATGTATTTACTAGGGCCCAGTACTGTCCTAGGCTAACATTGTTCTCCACATCTGTGTCATGACAAACCACTACATAAACCCTCCATCCTTATGTCCCATATGGATACATATGCATGGGTAAACGAACTGTATCAAAACCTGTTGCAATGATGAAGTGAGGTACATTGATATAATACAATATAATAACGTGAACTTCCTTATAGACCTTCTCATCTTGAGTAATATGTGCTGGTTTACGAGATGAAATAAGTACATGAAAAAATTAGGCTAATGGGGAAAGAGAGAGTAATGGGGAGAGGGAAGAGTAGAGAGTGAGTAGTAATGCATGAATTCACATTCACAGAGATCTGGAAAAAGGAGAGGCAACAGGCAACTATTCTGAACTCCTTGACAGGAACAGGAGTTGATTTTCATCAACAAAACCAAATTAGTTTGTTTCAAAACTTCAGAAAATGCATATATTTGGTTGTTGTAAGCTGAATGCCCTATGGCAATGTGCAGGAACAATAAAACAATTTGTAATCTAAAGAAAGGATATTATCTAACTGAAGGGGAGGATCTGAAGTGTGGGAACAGTCTCTCCCTGCTCTCACCAAAAGAAACAGCCCACTACATTTGAATTTCTTGAGTGAGAATTCTTGTTGACTTTGGCATTTTTTTCTAACAACCTATTTACTTACCTGAATCTCTACTTAATGACTCCTTGGTCTTCTCTCCTCAGACAGCCTTCAGTTTTGGTGCTTCCTCTCTTGGCTGTAGCATCATTACCTGCACCCTCACAGTGGTTTGTGGCGGAAGCAGAAGCCTCCATTTATTGATGGTGGGACCTACAGGCCGACCTGGTTCTGCCCCACCGCTGCATCACCTTGCAGGTAGCGCTGCTCACACACCACCACTGCTACTTTCAGTCCAGGGCAGCTAGACTGGGAGGCTCTACAAGATGACATCCCAGTGATTCTGTAAATTTTGGCTGGACATATACCATACCTGCTCCCTTCCCTCACCCTGTCAGATTTCAGGATAGTTTGTTTCAGTGCTGTCATGTTACCCACTGTATCCTATCCCCTCACAAAAGGCACATACAGATTTCCTCATGGCTCATCGTGAAAAAAATACAAAGCAGTTCTTAGGAGTACCATGTGCTGATGCTCAGCACATGATGATTGGGGGGCCAGGAGGGTGATAAGAGCTATAATGATCAGCATAACTTTAAGCTTATGAAGCTTGTCCCTGGAATAGCTCTTGGGATTTGAGAGCTGAAGGCATGAACTCCCAGGCTGACATAAGGGTACAAACTGTATCAGTTCTGCTCTAACAGGAATACATCAAGGCTAATGTTTTATCTCCTTAGTGCTTCTTTTGGTGCTTCCCGAAAGCACTTGCCATAAACAGGCCGATCAAATACTGGCTTTGCAACAAGCATGTAGCTGAAAATTGCTACTGAGACATGGTTGATCTAACAACAGCTAATGTGTTAAAAAGTTATCAGACTCTAGGTGAGATTTATTAGTTCAACTGCCTGGCTTATTTTTAGGTCCTTGCAATTATCCTCTGACATTCACGTGTCACTATGCTGAGTGAGGCATGTTTTTTCCCTTTGCAAAAGGGTGTTTTTGCAGGCTTGCCTACCATACACCAGTAAGTGCACAGGAAATGTTGCCATATAAAAAGCTGATGCCAGCAACAAGAACATGTTAAAAGGCAGCACAATGGCAAGAACTGGCAAATCCTGAAAAGATATTTTCTCTTTTTCATTCATTAGAAGAGGGAGTATGGTGCTGAATGAACTAGAAAATTTTGTAACAGCCATCTTCCCAATCATGTGTTGTTCAAGTGTTTGGACACCAACAAGTGTCTCCTAGCTTTAGTAAAGCTGGTAATATTGTTGAAAGTACTTTTGTGTTATGGTTTAAAAACAAAACAAAACAAAACTGTGAGGAATATTAGGTGTAAAAAATCCTTCCCTTAGACACAGTTCAGCTAATTCACCAACAGCAGAACATTAAATGGGAAGTCGCACTTATGTGTTGTTTATAGTTAAGAAGAATATGTGTTTGACAGTAACAGAACATCCTGAGACCTTTCCTATTCCCAGTGTATTTTTGGAGGCACAGGGAACTCTTTCTCTCCTCCCAGGACATTAGCTCTGAACCTTGAGGACAGCTTACAAATTCAGGAGCTAAATGAGGGAGAGATCAGTACTTGCTCAAAGTTGCTCAGGCAAGCAGCAAAGCTCATTTTGATTATACAATTCAATTTCCAGCTCTTATTTGAATAGCATGCAAAATTGTTTTGAGAGCAAGAATCATTTCAGAAAACAAAACAAAACAAAACACAAACATAAGCATGTTCAGTTGTAGGAATATAATCCACATGGATGCTCAGTGGGACAGAGAATTTTGCAAGAGGACATAAATTACAAAATTAAGGAACAACAGATGACACGTTCACTTGCACCACAAACTGGCAGTAAAAAATGCCAGTGCAGATTTGGGCTGCATACCAGAAGCATCGGATAACAGGGTAGGAAATTACAATTACTATAAGAACTTTGGAAATTTTCTATTTGGGAGTAAAGATAAATCTACTTTGTTTGAATGCTAATCTGAGTGCTTCACTGGCTGAAGCTTGTCCAAGGTAGGGTGAGTGCCAGCAAAATATAATTTTCTCTTCATTGTCATAGAGGTTGTGTTTTAAGACCTATTACACAGCTGTAATGGGGTATAAGTCATGTTGATGGTGTGTATTTTTGCTTCTTTGAGGATCTTAGCTCTGTCATTTGCTCTCTTTGTGTTATAAATGTCTTTATTAAAATCCGTATAGTTGAAGACACAGACATTCCAGCTTCGAGGTTTTGTTGTTTCTGTAAGGAGACAGTAATTTGCAGTGTAGGTATGGCAGAAGAACAGCTGGAGTTTTACATTCATTGTAGGCCTTTGGTAAGCAGAAAGGAGCTTGAAAGCTGGAGGAAGGCAAAAGAACAACAGAAAAGAAGAGTAAAACTTTATGTTAGTGAGTGATTTGTGCAAGAGAAGTTATGTGATATTGGCTAGGTGAAAATACTAGACATTTGCGTAGTCGTTTGTGACCAATTATAAGTGCAAAAGAAAAACATTGTAGTTTAGCTGCATTCAAAGTCAAAGAAAAATAGTAATCCTGAGGTGACATTTCTGGAAAAGGAAAATTTAAGTATGAGATCACACAAAAAAATAAAAGTAGTTTTGATATTAGCAGAAGGAGAGGAAAAAATACTTGCTGTTGAAAGAGCCGTCTAATGAATTGCTAAGGAGCCTTTTCAGCCTGGGCTTTAATTATAATGGGTGTTAATTGTATTTTCAGCCTGTACATGGATTAACTTGAAGTTCACAATCATTTATGACTTTATGATATGGGGGAACTGGGGTTGTTTAGCCTGGAGAAGAGGAGGCTCAGGGGAGACCTCATTGCTCTCTACAACTGCCTGAATGGAAGGTGTGGGGAGCTGGGGGTCAGCCTCTTCTCACAGGTAACTAGAGATAGGACTAGAGGGAATGGCCTCAAGTCGTGCCAGGGGAGGTTCACGTTCAAAATTAGGAGACATTTCTTCTCAGAAAGAGCAGTCAGGCATTGGAACGGGTTGCCCAGGGAGGTGGTGGTGTCACTGTCCCTGGGGGTGTTCAAGGAAAGTTTGGATGTGGTGCTTAGGGACATGGTTTAGTGGGTGACATAGGTGGTAGGGTGATGGTTGGACCAGATGATCTTGGAGGTCTCTTCCAACCTTAATGATTCTGCGTTTCAGTGCAGAATCTGCCCGAGAACGCTATCGTAGCCAAATGGCAAACACATACCCAGTGGAGACAACCATGACTTCTCTATAATCCAGTTATAGTGAAAACCTAGTCTGCCTCAGGCTACTCTGTCTCTGTGCCAAAGGCTCGGTGAAATGACAGCCTGCTAAGCAGAAAGAGGAGCAGGTTCACCCTTTCCTGGAGCTATGCCCTAGGTTCCCTCATCTGCCCTGTACATCCTCTGACAGCTTTCATGCTCACTCTTCCTTGGGAGGTGAACTCTGGGCTCTGGTGAGGGCTGCCCCTGCCATGCACCAGGCAGGAGCCTTGCTGGTCATGTAACACATGTGCTCGGTCATGTAACACATGTGGCTCTGCAAGGCTTGTGCAGGGGAGCAGGAGGGGAGCATTCACTGCAGGTTGGAGCAGAGGAACGCACCCCTCCTTTGGGAAGCCCAATGGATCTCAGTCCATACATCTGGTGTGCCCACTGCTGGACTGGAAGTGGTAAGGCTGGGCCAAAGGTACTCAGCAACCATCACACCAGAGACTGTTCGAATGTCCTGCATGTAAGCAGCAGTAACACAGCTATGTTTTGCACTTGTAAAATACCGTATAATCAGGGTCATCCATATGCATCACACCAGTCCCTTAAGCTGTGCAAATGAGGGCACCAGTCCAAAGCAGTAGGGAAGGCCTGCAGATGCTGGCCTGAATGATTTGCAGTACTTAAATGTAACTTTGTTTCCCTTCATTTTCCTGTTTATTAAAAATACAGTCAGAGAAGATGGTAACTGAATACTGGGTAGATTTACTCTGCAGTGAAAACTAAGAAGTAGATAAACTATGTCATTCACCTTGCCTTGCAAGGGTATTACATGTTGCTCTCTAGACAATGTCAGAACTCAGCAGTACATTATTTTGTCAAAGCAGCTTCTCTGATTTGGGTGATGATTGTGCATAAGGATAGCATCTTACCAATGCTATCAAAATTTTAATTGAATGAAAATTTCATTCCCTTATTATTGCTGCATCAGAAGCTCTTTAATCCTTTGTATTTTTAATAGCAAAGAGCCTGCAGCCTTTTTTTTTTTTTTTTTCCAGCCTGTAATAAATTCTGTTTTATTTTCAGTGAGATAAATCAACCACATGAGTGTGTGTGGGTATGGGGTTTCTTGCCTGGAGGCACCCGTGAGCAAAATGTCAGGCACAGAAAATGCCAGTGGAATTCTGTTTCTAATAGAAAAGAACAGTGATTATAGATACTTTTTCTCTTGTACATCCTGTAATGTTTTGCTATGATAAGTGCCTACTGTACAAATGGAAATAACCTTTTAAAAATGCTTATTCGAGATCCTGCTGCAAAGTGGTGACAGTTTAAACTAAGTAATTCAAAGACAGTATTAAGCTAATTTTGGGCTTTGACCTAGCACCTGTCTTCTCTACCATGTGGTCAGAATAGACACACAAACTGTAAGAATTACTCTGAGAGTCATGGAGATTAAGGTTCTCATTCAAAATAAAATAAAGATATAATCTCTCTGATCTTTAAGATTATAAGACATATCCATTTTTGGTCAAGCAAGTGTGAAACAGATCAAAAACAACAACAACAACAACAAAAAAAAACCAACAACGTATGTAATAGAACTAGGCAGAAGAGAGACCTGATCAGGGCCTCCTGATTCCTACATGGATGTCTTGGGCTAATTTGCATGTGGGGGTAGCACGTTTGTCTCAGGGTTCACAGAGTCACAGAATGATTAAGGTTGCAACGGACATCTGCAGGCTGTCTGGTACAATGCCCTTGCTCAACCAGGGACACCTAAAGCAGGTTGCCCAGGACCACGTCCAGGCAACTTTTGGTGTCCAAGGAGGAAGACTCCATTACCTCTTCAGGTAACCTGTTCCAGTTCTGTCACCTTGCACAGTAAAGTTCTTCCTGATGTCCAGATGGAACCTCCTGTGTTCCAGTTTGTGCCTGTTGCCTCTTGTTCCAGCACTGGACACTACTGAAAAGAGTCTGTCTCTGTCTTCTTTGCATCCTCCCCTTGGGTATGTATTCGGAGTGGTCACTGATAAGAGCCCTCCTAAGTCTCCTCCTCTCCAGGATGAACAGTCCCAGCTCTCAGCCTGTCCTCGGTGGAGATGTGCTCCAGTCGCCTAGATCATCTTAGTGGCCCTCTGTTGGACTCTTTTCAGTACATCCATGTCCCTCTTGTAACGGGGGGGCCAGAACTGGAGACAGTACTCCAGGATCTCCTCTCTTGACCTGCTGGTGATACTTGGCCTAATGCATCCCAGAATACCACTAGCCTTCTTAATAGCAAGGGCATGTGTCTGACTCATGTTCAACCTGGTGTCCACCGGGACCCTCAGATCCTTTTCTGCAGAGCTGCTTTGCAGCTGGATTATCTGCAACATACCAGTGCCTGGGGTTTTTCCTCCCCAGGTGCATGACCCTGCACTTCTCCTTGTTGAACTTCATCAGATTCATGAAGCCCACCTCTGCAGCCTGTCGAGGATGGATGGCTGCGATGCCCTCTGGTGAGTCAGCCACTCCCAACAGTTCTGTGTCACCTGTGAATTTACTGAGGGTGTTTTTCTATCATGTGTTACCTTGGCACAGCTAATTCACTACGGAGACAACATAAACTCATCATATGGCCTTATGCTGAGGGGACTCAGTTGAAACACAGGTAAGCAGACTGAGGGCTAGTCCCCTGCTTATGCTAATGGCTAGTGGAAGAGGTTAGACTGGAGATACTGGGAGACAGCCCCCTTACATTAACTAATAATCTGGTAGATAAAAAATGCCCTTGAGAAGTGACAGGGAGAGACAGAGATGCTTTTTGTATCTGCTTCAAGTCCTCTTATTCCAGACCTTCCCATATAGCTGTTGACTTTTTTTTTAGGGAGGGGTGGGGGGGTAGGGAGGGGGGGTTGGGGGTGGGGGGGTAGGGTAGTTTTCTGAATTTATTTTATTTTTTTCTTTTGACCAGAGATTCAATTCTGGACAAGAGAAATGTTTTGTCCAAAGCTTACATCTTAACGGAAAAAGTCCTCATTTTGAAAGGTTATTATTTTTAGACAAAAAATGACAAACAACAAAAAATTTAATACAAAAAAATCAGTAGATACTTAGAATGTCTTGTCAGCTGGGTGTATAAAAAATTCACATCTGTCTTCTGAGCATAATTAAAAGTAGCAAGGATGGGCTCTGGAAAAGAGAATCACTGGGACGACAAGACAGCGCAGGTACTACACTAGACACGCTCATGCGTACTAACAATCTTTTTGGGGGAAGAACGGTAATTACATTTGACTAATAGAAATCATGAAAAATAAATAATTGTAAACAATGGCATGATGCATAAAGACAGGGTGGAAAGCAGTACCAGTGTAGTACAATTATTGAAATGATCATTTGTTACCTTGTGTTTACTCTTTCTTACATCATCTCAAAGGATTATGGACTGATCTTAAGCTTCAATGGTTTATGGATGTGATTGACAATTCATTTATTATAACCTATATTTTATTCCCATATGTATATAGATCTCAGATAAAAATAATGTATGAGATAACTTCAATTTAGAGAGCAGACAATGCACTGCAGCTCTGTACAAGGTGGAACTAGAGGTGCTTTTTTGTTTCTCTGAGACCCAAATTTTAATAAATCACATTAAATTTTTTGATAGGAATCTAGCAAACCTATTTCACAGCAAAAAATAATCCACCCCTATTATTTCTGTAGGAGGTGACACTGTAGAGTAGAATATTACAGACTCCACAGTTTGCAAGGAGTCTGTGTACTCACTGGTGCAAATATTTTATTGATGATTTGTAAGATAAACCAAATCTAAAATCTCATCTTAAGTATCATTCTTTAAAGGCTCTCTAGGGGCTCTGCAATAATTTTAACCCTAATCCCCTTACTGTGAAAGGGGATATGGTGGAGAGAAGCTCATATCTGTAACATTTAATATTTGGGGGAAATCTGGAATTTTGAAGAATTCAAACAAAACTGAAATTGATGTTTTTACTGCAGAACATGTAACCAGTAATGGCAAGATACTAGGGGAAAAAACAAACAAACAAACAAACAAACAAAAAAAACACGTTATTTAAGGTCCTGTGTATGGAAATGAAGTAAATATGCTACAAACTCTAGTTTCACGGGTCTATAATCAAAAGAAAATTCACAGGAGTTACTACTGAATCATTTTTGTTCCAGGTTTGTTCCACCTGCTCACGTGTACAATATGCTGAACAATGCTATCTTCCAAATACACACAAACTCACACGCAGATGATGAAGAGATGGTATTGTCCTGTTCACTACTAAGACCCTGTGAACTGGTTTCAGCTCTTGTTTACTACCCTTTTTTCTGAACTGCTGTTTTCCACGTTTTTCAGTGATTTTTATTTTTTTTAATGAAAATCTGCAGTAATAAAGAACATTTGGTACACTCTTCTGATATTTAATTTCTTGATGGATAGATGCTGAGTTCTCACTCCCCTCAGACTTCATCTGTAGTATTTGACCATCTCCTTCCATAGCAGTTAATACATATTCTGGAAATGGTGCTTTTTATGTTGTTTGCTTGTTACAGAAATAAAGAAGAGGATGTCCGTTAATATGAGCACTTACATTAGAATGAATCATGCCCTGTTTGACTCAACAAGTACAGTTTTCAATTAAGCAGGTCCTGTTCTTTTGCCAAAATCTAGCTGTACAACATATTGGCAGACTTCTCTGGTATTGTGATTTTGCTTTCCCCAACACTGAGAAAATAGGAGAAAAGTGTTCTCACTGTAAAGATTTGGGAGACAGGAGAGTGGTTGTTTTAACTCTCCTGAGTCTGTTTTTAGGTATTCAGAATCAGTTGGTGCTAAAACTTACTGTAAACTGTAGGTGGCACCATTTGTATAAATTTTGCAGACCACTAGGGGAAAAAAGTTCCCTTTTCATAGAATTTCCTGGTAGCTTGCCGTGATCGTATAGTGGTTAGTACTCTGCGTTGTGGCCGCAGCAACCTCGGTTCAAATCCGAGTCACGGCAAAGAAAGGTGTACTTTTTGGAGAGATGTAACTAGAGACTGCATATCAAAAATTATCTATTAATGATGTCTAATAGTAAGATGGGAAAGCAACCAGAGGATCCGTAGCTGTTTTGCTAAAATAATATGTGACACAAATATTATTTTAGTAATCCAGTTGCCGAGTGTGACTTTTTTTTTTATTATTATTTATTCAAATGTTGACGGATATTGTGGTAAACCTTGTGGCATAGTGAGTGTGTAACTTCTACTCATTGCATCTACTTAAGATCTGGACTGAGCAATGATGTCTGTCTGGTTTTCATCTTTACTAGTTTTATTTACTAACAAAAAAGCCTGAATTGCTTGGAAATAGAACAGTGGTAGATGTGGAAACCCTGCTTACCTAGCCATGGACTGCTGTTAGAAGGAGGTTTTTGCTGGTGACAGACAAGAGGAACCATCATCTATCAGTGATTTCAGTGGTTCTCTGGATTTCCCTAACTGCCCTGCATCACTGAATAATGTGGGCTCAGATTCTTGGAATGAAGACTTGTAAAATGACCACATGGGTTTTATAAATTATTTGCTGCAACTAAAGGCAATGTGTGTAGTAAATGACAAAATGACAACAAAATTATATAGCTAGTAACAACTGGATTAATAAAAGTCCACTACTATGGAGTTTATCAGATTATTTTCATGTCATTGTGTGGAGTTTCTGATAGGTGGTTCTTTAATTTTGTAAGGAGTTAAGTAAAGAGCAAGAACTGTTTTCTCTTGTTATTGTGTTTGCATTTGGTGGGACATCAGTTCTCTGCATAATGCACTACTTCTTGACCAGGCTCTGATGGATTCAAGCTTCCAAGAAGGGCCCAGGTCTCACAAAGCATGAATGACAGGTGGTTGTCTCTCTGGAAACAAGGAGGAGTTTTCCTTGCCGTTCAATCTGTTGAGGAAATGAAAGAAAAAAATATTTGCACCTATATCAGGAAAAAACAGAAGCCCCATAAGCCTGCTGGCTTGGGCGGGCACCTCATCTCCGGAGGCTGTAGGCTGAGGTGTCCCAGTTGTGGTGTAGTAGGCTAGTGACTCTTGGCATCTTCTGATCTCCCCCAGGCTCAAGACAGCTCTTTCTGGTGTGTTTTAGGGTATCTGATAGCGTTCCTCTGATTGGCCTCAGACTTCCTGTCTAAACATCACTCAGCCTTTTAGGAACATATCAGAGCAATTAGCTCTCAATTTCTTGGTCTAATTGGTGAGGCGGATGTGACTGATTTTCCAAAAGAAAGCAATTTAGAAACATGCTCTAACATAAAAGCAAGAAGGATGATCTTTCATACTCTGTCCCTGATGCTCTCTCCCAGAAAATTCATCTACTGTGTTAGATATTATAAACTCCTGAGAGTAACTCCTCACAGGTGTATATATTCTTTAAAACATCCTAGTGAATGAAGTCCTAGAACTGAAATCCCAAAATTGCAAAGTCAGAAATTCTGCTCTGCTCATGCATCATCCTGAGGCTGTCAAAACAGTAAAGATTCAGCCCTGCTTAACATCAAAGCTCCTTGCTCCATACTTCTATATATCCAGTAATTCAAATTGTCCTTTTTGGTCTTTTATGATGAGTTACCTGGAAAGTGTAGTCATTTTGCTTGCCTTACTTTGTTTAGGATACCGATAACCATATTGTGAGTGAGATGCTCACTCTACATAAACAGATAGCAAGAACTGTGTAGGCTCATAAGCAGATCTTTTTTAACAGTTCCTCCTCCAATTATTCATTCTTCTTACAAGCAAATCAAAATTAAAACCCAACTTCATTTTGGACTATAAACATGCTAATGTAGGTGACTCCCTGCACCCCATTTCCTGCAAAAATATTTAAATTTTTTTTCCACCTCACCGGGGAAAACGGAAAAAAAAAACCACGACGTAGTACAAAACAATTTCAAAGGTTATCAGGATTGCAGCATAGAAAACACAGAGGTTTAATCCTGTAATTGATTTTGAACCTTTAAATGTACAAAGAATTACCAGTATGTTTCTAAAACATGCAGGTCCTCATTTCTAGCAGACATGTCCAGATAGCACTTTTCCAGTTGGAAACACTGATTTAATAATAGTACATTAAAAACTTTAGCAAGGACTCAGCTTTACAAAATCCGCTTCTGAAGCTCTGATATTTTTTTTTTTTCTCTCAGAAGGCCAAAGAAAATTTTGAAGGCCAAAGGGAACTGTTCACTTCTGCAGCCTTCTCTGGCTTTATAAAGAAAATGAGTCTGGTGGGAAATGAAGAATAATATTTTAAAAACAGGATAGAAGAAGAAAGTGCATGTCTTTCTCTGCAGCTCTTCTACACCATTTTGTTCCTGCCTTTGTTCTTGTGCATGGCATGTTCTGCATAGAATATTAAATCTTTTAGACATAGATGTGTCTATTTCCATATCCCTAACATTTCTAATTCACATTCTGGCACTGCAACTGATGCATCCATCAGCAGTGCCTGAGAAGAGATTTATTTCTTGTTATTGTGTTTTAACATTAGCTTTTGATTAGGGTAAGAACTGAAAGTGTTTTTAAACTGTGGAGAAAGATACCTAGTTTTTAAGGAGGCAACACTGAACAGTGAGACTGGAAAAAGTATTGAAAGATTAACTGAACCTGATGCAGATTTTTTCTTCCTTCATTTTTTTGGGGACTGCAGCAGAACTGGTTGTATCCTGTCTGATGTTCATATCAGGTGTTGAGCAGGATAGAAAGCAGTGGCTGTTTTGAATCTGCAGTCATCAAATCAAATTAATTCTGTTTTTTCATTCTCTTTACAGGACTGCAGCTCATATTAAAACTTTTATAGGTCCCTTCTGAAATCCTTTCAAAGGGCTCTGGTCAAGAAGACTCTTTGAAAGTAGATCTTCTGTGGTAAAGAGAACTCCTGAAAGCTTGAATAGCTGGTTGTGCTTTAGCAAAGAATGCCAGGAATTCATTTCACAGGTGGGATGATTTTACCTCTGGAAATTCAGCTCTGAGTTTACAGGGTATTATTGCAGGATGGGTAGTAATTGTAGAAAATTTGGCAGACAGAGAGATTCCTGAGGCTGATGTGTAAACATGACTGTGTAAACAATGCCCAATGCTGCAGTTCTGTAGGTTTTCCCACAGTCTGTCTTCGGTGTTTCTTAAAAGAAAACGTGCCCTTCTTGCTAAATAAAACTGCGTGGCTTCTTACTTGTAAATTTCCAGCAGTTCCTCATAGCCGTAACAGTGCAGAGCTGCACTGGAACACATGTGAAGGCTGTGGTCAATTTTTGAACCTTTCAACTTGTACCACTTTGGGTTAAGCTCTGGCTCAAGCTTGAATCCCACAGCTTTCTGCACTACATTTCAAACTACTGACTCAGGCCTGGTTTCACTGCTTGATCAAGATTTCAGCACAAATCTCAGGGCTACCAAATGCCCCAAACTATTCTAAATAGTGCTTAATCTGTTTTTGCTTTCTCTGTGGTTTTTTACCTTATGAATTCTAAATTCCCTAATTTTTATTCTAAAAAATTTGTAAATGTATCCTCTTGGTCTGGAATTTCACAGAAGCAAAATCAGCTCTTTGGGTTAGATTCAAACTCATTCGATAAACTTCTATTTTACAAAGCTTTGTGAAAACTATGCTTAATATTTTGAAACATTTTCCTTCACTCTTTTATAAAGAAATATTGTATATGGTTTCTCTATGTCAAATACAACTCAAATGACACTGTGATATCCTTTTAAACGAATTTCCACGTAAAAAAGAAATCTCCATTCAACAGGATCCCACAGCATAATGTCTTTAAAATATTTAAGAATGGAAGAAGAGTGCAAAGTCTTGATTATTTCATGCTAATACAGCAAATATTTTCTGTCATAACACGGTCTGTTGAGTTAACATGATCAGTGTCACTGTGCTGCTAAACCAGCATCTACCCACCTTTTGTACCTGAGAGGTAAACATGGAGCCAACAATATAGTCACTGCACCATTTTGGCATATAAATATCTGAGGGGATCTGAAGGTGTCAAGAGGATGGAGCCAGTCTCCTTTCAGTTGTGCCCAGCAAAGGGACAAGAGGCAACGGGCACAAACTGAAGCACAGGAGGTTCTGGCGGAATATGAGGGGGCACTTCTGTACTGCAAGGGTGGCAGAGCACTGGCACAGGTTGCCCAGAGAGGTTGTGGAGTCTCCTTCTCTGGAGATATTCAAAACCTGCCTGGATGCCATCCTGCACAATGTGAATCACTCTAGGTGATTCTGTTTGGCAGGGGGGTTGGTCTAGATGATCTTCAGAGGTCCCTTCCAACCTCCACCATTCTGTGACTCTGTGATTCTGTGATTTCTTTCTTGGGAATCCTAGTTTAGATCTGGTGCTTCCAGGGTCCTAATTCACTCTTCCTTTTAATAAAAAAAATTTCTCAGTCTCTGATGAGACTTGTTTTGCTTTCCAGATGTGCATCACTCTCCAGTTTGTTTGGAGTGGCAGGTCAAAAAATAAAAAATAAATCTGGCATATATTTTTAGGATCTATTTACTCTGGGGTCTGCACTGCTGCTGTTTTTCACTGGGCAGCTGAAGGCGAGAAGGTGTACTGACCTTTGTATTGGCTCAGAGAATAAAACTTCTTTATGATATAACCATGAAGGCATTTGTATTAAAACCACATGGGGTAAATTAGTGTTTTACTGTTAGACACGAGAGGGAAAAGTCTGAATTACTTAGCTAAAACAACAGTAAGGAAACTAGCATATCATGGGTAATTCTCTTTACAAACACGATTTGAAGTTTTGTGCAAGAACTGAAATTGACTGGAAAATAAGTAGAAAAGGACTCTAGGAAGACTGCTACAAGAAAAACAGTTTTTCTGTGATACAAAAGTGTAAAATTTGGAAAAAAAAAAGAAGGTGGATCCATCTACTATTGAACTGTTTTTTTTTTTTTTCCCCATATTGTCCTTCATATTTCTGTTTGCTAAAAGATTGGTTTAATGGAATTAAATATTCCCTGCTGGTCTTCATAGTTGCATGAGTCCTGCTTTACAAGCAAGTCCTTTTCATCTTAATAGTTTCAAGATAGTTTTCCTTCCTTACTGAACCCTAGACAGACACCTGGAGAAAGTTTGCCAAGAGCTGGGAAGCCTGTGTCTGGATGTCTGAATAGGGTTTGACTTCAGAAGCACATACACTATCTTCAGTATCAAAAACTTTTGAGATTCCAGCCTCAACTCTTATAAACAGACATTTCCTATATACAAATATTTGTTGCCTTACCCTGCTTTTTCTTTTGGCTTGTAGTCAGTCTTTTTGCTTGGGTATGAAGAAATCATTTCCAAAAAATGAAGTAATTTCCACATCATTCAGCAAGATGCATAGATATCTAATGATGAAATTAGAATCGGTCGTATGATCTGAAGTTCATTAATACATTTCTGTTCATCATCTATTAATACAAATGAGAAGTAAAGCTGTGTTGTTGCATGGTTCTCTCAATGAATAATGTGCCTATCCATAGGCACTTTGGATTGTTTCCTGAAAATTTATTTCTTTGTATATTTCAACTAACTTCCTTACCTCACCATCCCCAGACTGAAAGACCACTAACACCCCCGGCCCAGTAAACATCAGTTTTATCCATGAGGCAGTGTAAGGAGGAAGCGCGAATGTTGGTTAGCCAAACAGAGAACCATGTACAAACTTTTCCCCTCCTCTTGGCAGAGTCCTCCCAGTCACATCATCCTCTCCCCATAAAAACGGCACTGCATTTCCAGGAGCAGTTTGCTTATCTTTAATCAAATTTCTAATGTAGACATGATGTCTCCCATTCACTGCTATTGATTTCTGGCCCAGTAAGTGCACCATTCCAAGAAGAAAGATACAACCCCCCCTCAGAGTGAAGAAATTAATTGTATGTAATTCTATGCCTTCTTTGCTGCTCTTTCTGGAAAAAATCTTCTGGGATTTTCTTTTGTGATGAGTCATCCATGGGGACAAATCATAGGAAGAAATACATCTCTGTTGGCAGAGAGAAAGATTGAAAAACTGACAGAGTGAAGTCAGTGAAAATATTGTCCCAGACAACCTCAGTATTACAATGTCTGTATGAGCAACTTGAAATCACACAAAAGGAGACATAAAATCACAGCAAGCACCTCTCTGGCAGAACCATGCAAGCAGTGCCACCTCTCCCAGGTGCCTGGTGCTGTCTTGGCACACCCAGGCATCCCCCAACCCAAAACTGCACAGCTGACAGAGAATTGTGTGAAGACAGGCACAAATGTTACAGAGGCAAATATATATATGTATATATATATATTCCTGCTCCTTTTGGCAATTGCAGTCTGGCGTGGAAATCTTTCATTGTGTTCTGTTTGGCCAACCTCTATGTTCAAATGTACAATACTGTGGAACTGCAAATCTTTTTGTTTTCAATGCTCTGCCTAGTGATGAAGAAAATCTGGTGAAAGGACATTCAAAGATATGTAATTATTTTAAAAACTGTTGAAAAGTAAGTGTAAAAATGCATGTTTCCCTCCTGCTATAAGTCAGATTTCAACCGAGGTTGCTGTAGCCACAGCATCAGAGAGTCACAGCAAGCTGGCACACTGTGACAGGTTTTGAACAGACATGGCAGAAAAAATAAGATTTAAACTAAAATATCAAATGTTGACAGCTCTGAGTCACCAAAGAAAGAATTCTGTTGAGGTTTGAGAGTTAATGTTTTAAAACATAAGTCTTCATTGAAGAGTTATTCTAATAATTGTCTTTATTAAAGATATTATATCCGCCATTTAGTCTCACTATTTCATTTTGTGTCAGACAATGATAAAGAGAAGAGATTGATAATAGCACATATTGTCACAATTTTGTTAATTAGTTACAAAAGTGGAAGGAATTGGTGGGTATAGCAGGTGGTTGTGCTGCCATTCAGAAGAACTTCAAAAGGCTGGATAAATGGGCTGGCAGGAAGCTCGTGAAGCTCATGAAAGAGAAGTGCTAAGCCCCACACCTGGGGAGGTATATCCCTGTGCTCCAAGAGAAAAAGAAAAGGCCCTGGGAATTCTGGTGGGCAGCGGGTGAGCCATGAGGCACCATGTCCTTGTGGCAAAGAAGGCCAGCAGCACGTACAGCTGCACTCAGCAGAGCGTTGAGAGCAGGTGGAGGGAGGTGATGAGTGCTCAGCACTGGTGAGACATCTGGGTGCTGTGCCCAGTGCTGGGCTCCGCAGTACAGGGGAGACTTGCAGAGTTCATTGAGGGGCTGCAAAAGTGATGAAGAGCTTAGGAACTGAAGAGGGTGAGAAAGCTGGGACTTTTTAAGCACAAGAATTAAAGGCTTGGAGGGTGGTGGTGGTGGGAGCGGATCTTAGCAGTTTGCATAAACACCTGATGTGAGGGTAAAGAAAATGCAGCCAGACTTTTTTTCCCTTTTATATACAGTGACAGGACAGAAGACAATGGGCACAGATTGAAATAGTGAAAATTCAATTTAAATCTAAGGAAAACTTCTTTCCTGTGGGGGCAGTTGAACAGCAGACCAGTTTGACTGGAGAAATTGTGGAACCTCCATCCTTGGAGATACTCAAAGCCAACTGGGCAGAGCCCTGAGCAGCACGCTGTGGCTGACCCTCCTCAAGTCACCATGGGACTATAGAGTTATTTACAACTATTTAAAAGACCTGGCATTACTGAGGGACAGCCTCAGTGATGCTGGGAGTCTGCGGAAAGATGCACACACACATACACACACACAAGCAACGCAGACCTGTCAAATAAACTAAAATGTCAGTGCTTGCAAATCATTATTTCTTAACATTTCTGTAATGTATATCTGTGCTTAACAGCACAGGCAGTTGAGCAGAGGGAGCCCACGAGTGCCAAGAAACGGGAAACTGAAAGCTTGACAACCTTTTGTGTTAACATCAGCAAAGCCTGTGTGAGCAGGAGAAGTAAGCAACAGCTAGAGGTAGTGCATCTTAGTTGGTACTAAAACATTTAGGAAAACTTTAAATGTCTTCTCTTACGTTTGCAGAATTGCCAAAGGGTTTATAACATGTATCTTGCCCAGTGCATGAGTTTTATTTTTGCTGGAAGTTAGAAGTGCCAAGTGATGGGTATGAATGGTTTAATCTGTAGATAAGCAAGACTGCATGGAATTTTATAACTTCTCTTTTTTGCCAAGGTGAATGAATATATATTACATTGTTTCAGCCAACTCCTTCTGATTAAAGAAAAAACAAAAAAACAAACAGAAAAAATCAGAGTTAGCTTTTCTTCTACTAACCACAAATAAATAAAAAGATGTCAATTTGTTAGTCTGTTCAGACTATGCTCTTTTTACTTTCCTTTCTTTAACAACTCTACACAATATGGTTGGTTGTATGTGCTGGTATAATAATAAAAATATCCACAATTGTGCAGCAAATTGATTCCATTTCTAAGAGTTTATCTTGTCCCAGTATTTGCAGTGCCTTGGCTTTGATCCAATAGTCTAAATTATTTTAATAGTGCACAAGGCCACATTTCTGCACCTAAGCACATATGTATAGCTTTTTTTTGGCATTGATTTGTAAGAGTCTATGTGCTAAATAAAAGACTTTTACATCTGCAATACTCACGCAAGGTCTCACGCTGATTAAATGCCTATCCACTTCATATTTGAGGCCTACTAGCAGCCCAGTAATCTATTCCTCTATACCTTCCATCTGCCATACTTCTCTTCTGTTGAAACCAAATCAGGTCATTGTCAGAAAACCCAGTGCAAACCTACTGTTTGCATGGTATCGTGTGTCATTCAAGAAATTGAGTGTTTTTTAAAACCATTGACATTTTAATCTCAAAATCATGTTTGCAAAACTGGTGAGTACGTCTCTGCCTTTGATTCAGCTTGTGCATTTGTAACTTTTGAACCTGAATGGTTGTTGCTGGCAGCAAGGGAAAAACTTGTTGCATTAGCCTGTGTCAGCATGTCTAAACACAAAACGTGCCTCTCAGGATTCTTTGACTAGATAACACGTTAGTTATGTTTCTTTAATTGATTGTGGTTGTTAAAATTTAGCTAAGAGCTTGATTAATTCAGAAATTGGGAATCCTGGTCTAGTGGTACTGAATCATCCTGTTTTCATGGTACTGTTAAATGAACCTGGAAAGACATTCTGGTTGAACTAAACCCCTGTGACACAGTATTATGTTTGCAGCTGAGCAAAATCTAGAATTTGTGGGTATTACCATTCTTATTTAATTTTCTGAATTAATTTGTATGGACAGATTATATGAGACCAATGCAGTCTGCAGAATGATTAGGATGTGTTTGCTATTGGGTTTGAAGTGTATTCATGCTTTTTCATTTTTTTTCAGTGTTCTTCACATCCTTTATCAAAACCTGAAGTTGATTGTGGATATCTTTTAAAAATAATTTTAAAACCACTTCTTAAAATCACTTTTTTTTTTTTAATCACTATTTTAAATCACTTTTTAAATGAACTTCTCTTCTTATGTTAGTACTGGCTTAGTGTAAGAGCTAATGAGTGCTTTTTATTTAGACATGAATTTTCATAGTATCTAAACAGTACCCTGTTTTGCTGGATATTAAACCTGCCTTTAAGTGAATTTAGTTGGCATATCAAATGTATGAGAGCCTGATGAAGTCTGTAAAGCACGTTTCTGCATCCTTTGACCCTGTTCACTTGGAATTCTTCTGGTGCAGAGAAGCACATAATGCTGTGAAGAAACCAGGGGGAATGGTGACAGTGTCTGAAAGCCAATACCTCCATATCACATCCAGCTGCATTTCAGTCTGCCTGGCAAACATGTGCCAAAAATCGCCTTTATTCATGTCCAGCATCAATTTTACTTATGGGGTACGAAAGCATTCTAGCTCCAAGACAGTACTGTGGTATGTCCCTCAGTAATGGGCATGTCAGACCAGAGCAGACCATCATCTGAAGATTCCTGGCTTCAAATTCTATCTTTAATACTCACAGTAAGTGCATATGAATGGACAGATTCAGTCAAGCTCATCTGTTTAACCTGCCACGTTCTTAGACCTTTGGGTGTCATAGTGCAGAGGAGCCAAGCAAATGTAGTATCTTGACTGTGCAGACAGTACTGTAACTGCACCTCTTCAGAAGAAAATGTTCCATCAAATTACTAAGGCAATGGTGGAAAATATTTATGGCAGCCACATTTAACTTAATTGCTTCCTTACCGATTTACAGCTTTTCTGTGGAAAGGGAAACCAGGAGGCAAAAAGACAAATGAAATATTCACACACTTCTCTAAAGCAAGGGCTGCTTAAGAGTCACAAAACCTTATGTGCAGAGATATTTAAATGCAGATGGTCTACAAAGCACCACCTTTTTGTCATAACTGATACCAAGAACTAGGTACTTCATCGTAATTCATATGGTAACAGATGTGGGGGTCATGGCATTCAGCTACACTAGGATTATGCTAAAATAGGATTCATTTACACTAGATATTAAGGGCCAGGTTTCATAAAGTATTTCATCTTATTACTGAATTCATTAAGCTGGGCATTTGATGTCTTTATTGAATTTGAGACCAAGAGCAGTTTTATTTATAATAAAGTTAACAAACAACAACAAAACATTTTACCTAATAAACTAACTATCTCTTTGTAGTCAAAGCTGTCTTTGTTAATCAGCTTTCTAGAATAATATTCCTGGCATTTCTCACAAGTACTAAATATAACAGTGCTACACACAAAAGAGCATGCTTGTTAGGAAACCTCGGTCTTTTAAGACTTGTTTCCATTAGTGGAATACCTGAGGGAGTGTTCAGTTTGGGACTGACTTTCTGAAAACTTAAATTTAGTGTCATCCAGAAAAGGAGGAGGTACAGTACTCTGTTGCAACCCATACAAAAACTATCATAGGAACTCAGATACACTAGGAAAAGTGAGCTGTAATTATAAACCAGATATAATTTTTTAGCAGCTTTGGTGTAACAAGAAACTCAGTTTTCACAAAACAAGGTACACATGACATCAAGAACATTTTAAATAAGGTTTAGGTGATGTTGTTGGAAATAAACAGATCTTTTTTACTAGTTCCAATATGACATTTTCTCAGAACAGAATTATCTAACAGAACAAAATGAATTTTCAGTCACACTTTTGTAGCCAAAAGTGTTATCTTCACCTTGATCTAGTCAGCAATGTCCCCTTTAGTGTCTTCTTTGTGCATCCCAAACTACTCTGTTGTGGTTTTTTTTTTCAGTTTTGAAGACATTATTAGTTTCCTGAAATCTTCATCATGACAACTTGTGCCACTCCTTCTACTACCTGAAGTTGTCAACAGCGTACTATAATCCTGCTAGCATTATATTACTTTTTTCCATTCCAAAATCCTTTTTTTTTTTTTTTTTTTGGTTTGTATAAAGTTTCCTCTTCTCTTCTCTCAGCTGTTGCCTGTAGGCCCCAATTTACGGTGTAAAATCATGTCACCACAGGACTCACAAGAAACTAATAAAGGATGAGATGATCCATAAACTGTCCAGTTACATGGACTGTGTTCTTTTAAAGTAGAAATTGACTAAATCTCTGTATAATTTTGCTAAAACTTGGAAGGCTGCTTCACCTTCTTTAAAGTGTTTTCAGGTTTCTTCTTTGAGCCTTTTTAAGGAAATTGACGCTCTTTTTACCAGTTGGTTGTTGGTGGTTCTTTTTTTTATTTTTATTATTTTTTAGATTTCACTTTAGCACCACTAGAACTGCAGTTACACAGAACATCCCTTTTTCAGGTACATGCACATAATCTACACGAGACTACCCTTTCTGTTGATTGGTCATCAGAAGGTCTTTTCCTCTCTGTCTTCAATGTTTTCTTCAGACTTTAAAATGTTTTGGTGCTGAAAACACCCTCACAGTCATAATGGGTAGTGTATTGTAAATACCATATAAGTTCATTGTGTATAATGATGACAACACTTGCACAAATTTAAGCATTAGGCTACTAAAATACTATTACTGTTAATGACATAACAGCAATGTACCAGTGGACCCAAGAGACCTTCAATTTATTTCCTTGTCGATACGTGTGGCTGTGTGTATGTGAGTGCGTGTGCGTGTGCTTGTGTGTGTGTGAACCATCTCAGTATCCCAGCATATCTCTGGGAATTGCTTGTGTCAGTTTGGTTGTGACCCTTACAGTGTCTGCACTGAGAGCTCCCTCACTGAGCACTAGCTCAGCAGCATACATTATAAGCTACTACATAAGTGCATTTTCTATTCTTGGTAACAAAACACTGCATTGTAAAAGGTTATTTTCATGTAAATTAATCATCTTTAAAATATGTGGCTTTTGATGGTTGGAGTCAATTTTTTTTTAAAACTAATTACTTTGTGGATATGCTATTTTGGTTTTGGAAAGCTCTGCTCATGGCAGAATGTGGATGAAAAAATGAGAGCCACTATTAGTTGAGGCATTTTAAATGCTGTAGGTGGCACAACTTCCTAGTGCTTTCAGTCCTAATCTTGGAAAGACATCGCACTCAATGATGAGGTCCATTAATGTATCTACTGAATAAAGAAAAAAAAAAAAAGAAAGAAAGAAAAAAACACTCAAAACCCATACAGATATTGTTAAAAAATACCTTGGCTATCATATTTAATATGCTACATGCAGCTCAAAGGGAATAAGATTCCATATTCATTATTTTTGATATACTGAAAAACTGTGGAGTATAAAAATTATCTGGCTTAGATTTGCATGGTAGTTAAGGTTTACCTAGCAGGAGTTCATAAGGAACAGACACAATAATATCAGACTTCTGGCTTCTTTGAGAAATCTAATCAATGAACCTTGCTCTGCATTCAGTTCATCTGAAAGAGGTTTTATTATGGTAAATAAAAAACTTTGATGAATACCTACTTTTTAAAAGCTCAAACAATTTGTTGCCTGATATCTATGAGATAATGAAACATTAAGAGGTTAAAAATCAGATTGAGAGTTGGAAGATAGTATAATCTAAATGTCAGAATGAAATTATGAGCATCTACTAATAGCATCTGATTCCTGAGATTGACTCACACTGTTAAAACCTATGTTGTAGTCATTAAATGATTCTGTAAACAAATAATTATTTTTAATAGTGTTTTCACCAGTTATGTCTACATTTTGAGTATTCAAATGAGAACGTTCAGATTATCCCTTCATATGATCTTAATTGTTTCACTGTTAATCCACCTTTAATAGGTACTTTTTTGGTAAAAAATACTTATACTGGGACTGAAAGAATAGTGATAAGGTTTTCTTTGTATGCAAAAATGCTATGTTTGCAAATCCTATCCCCATCTGTTTCCTCAATTTTTTTTCCTTTTTGAAGTACATGGGAATCAAATATTACATGTAATGGGGAAAGAGTTTTTGCAGCTTTGGGGCTGTAAGGTGATTGCAGGTTGACATACTAGTCTGTTTGTAATTGAACTAGATTTACCACTGCCACTTCGTATCTGTTAACCATTGCTCCCTTCTCCAGAGGTTATAACCAATTGACATCTACTGGCATAACCATCCATGTGATCACCTTCTAAGGGGGCTCTCAAAACAGTATATGTTCCCTAAACATCTCTCATAGTATGAAAGACTGTGAGTTTGAGTGAGATATAAAAACTTCTGGGTTTGGAAGATGATGACAAGGAACAATAACTGATATTAACCTAGCTCACGTGCTGGAACATCATGGCTGTCACATCATCTACCTCTAATATGAAAGGGAAGAGAATTGGCCATAGGCTTGCATTGGCTGACTACAGTAGGCATGTCAGTCAATCTACGTGTAATTAAGTTTTCCATCTGTAAAATGTCTCAAAGACATTGTGAGTTGATTTGCTGATGTTGGTAAATCTTTGTTTTTCAGAAGAGATGGTGCATGACCTGCAACATCTAGATATCCATTAAATAGTATAAATGATACGTCAATGTCATTTCAAAAACAGATCTATTCCTTAGCATAATTAAGGTATAAGACTTCCTTTTGCAACGCATTTGTAACAATTACAGTTATAAAACCCTAATATTTGTGCAAGCAAGTAATTACAAACAAATTGTTGCATGAGCTGTCCTAAGTGAATGTAACTACCCTGAAAAAGTTAAGGCAACCCTGAGGTAATTAAACTCTTCTTCTGCAATGACCAGTAACTGTAAATGTTTAGCAAAGACAACCTTGTCTTCATTCATTTTGTAGTTCACTTTCAGTGTTCTTAGCCTCCAGTCCATTCATTCCTGTGATATTTTGTGAGCAAATCAAAGCAGAGATATCCTTCTCTTCTCTCCTGAACCTCAGCAAGAATTTAACTATAATTCTTTATTTCCAATATCTGTAAAATCCAGACAACAATGTTAAATTACCATAGCTGATAGAAAAATTCTTGGCAAAAAATGGATGAAATGCATGAAATGGTAATCATAATGACAGTGAGTATAACATTGTCTCTATATTAGTGTTTTGGTGTTGTGGAACTTGAGGCTGGGAATGATAAGGTTGAGTCCCTATGGGTTAGGATCAGCGGGAAGGCCAACAAGGCAAGCATCCTGGTGGGGGTCTGTTATAGACCGCTGAACCAGGATGAGAAGACAGATGAGGAGTTCTACAGGCAGCTGGCAGAAGTTGCAAAATCGTCAGTGCTCATTCTCGTGGGGGACTTCAACTTCCTAGACATATCCTGGAAACACAACACAGCCCAGAGAAAGCAGTCTAGGAGGTTTCTGGAGAGAGTGGAAGATAGCTTCCTGACACAGCTGGAGCCTACCAGGGGATGTGCCCCGCTAGACCTTCTGTTCACAAACAGTGACGGACTGGTGGGAGATGTGGTGGTCGAGAGCTGTCTTGGGCAGAGTGACCACAAAACGGTAGAGTCCTCTATTCTTGGCGAAGTCAGGAAGGAACAGTAAAACTGCTGTCTTGGACTTCCGGAGGGCTGACTTTGAGCTGTTCAGGACACTGGTCGGCAGAGTCCCTTGGCAGGTGGTTCTGAACGGCAGAGGACTCCAGGAAGGCTGAGCACTCTTAAAGAAGGAAATCTTAATGGCTCAGGAGCGGTCTGTACCCATGTGCCCAAAGACGAGCCGACGCGGAAGACCAGACTGGCTGAACAGAGAGTTGTGGCTCGAGCTTAGGAGAAAAAAGAGGGTTTATAATCTTTGGAAAAGAGGGCGGGCACTCAGGAGAACTATAAGGATGTTGCGAGGCTGTGCAGGGACAAAATTAGAAAGGCCAAAGCTCATCTGGAGCTCAATCTAGCTGCTGCCCTTAAAGATAATAAAAAATGTTTTTACAAAAACATCAACGCAAAAAGGAGGACTAAGGAGAATCTCCATCCTTTACTGGATGCGGGGGGAAACTTAGTTACAAAAGATGAGGAAAAAGCTGAGGTGCTTAATGCCTTCTTTGCCTCAGTCTTTAGCGGCAAAACCAGTTGTTCTCTGGATACCTGGTATCCTGAGCTGGTGGAAGGGGATGGGGAACAGGATGTGGCCCTCACTATCCATGAGGAACTGGTTGGCGACCTGCTACAGCACTTGGATGTACGCAAGTCAATGGGGCCGGATGAGATCCACCCGAGGGTACTGAGCGAACTGGCGGAGGAGCTGGCCAAGCCGCTTTCCATCATTTATCAGCAGTCCTGGCTATCAGGGGAGGTCCCAGTTGACTGGCGGCTAGCAAATGTGACGCCCATCTACAAGAAGGGCCGGAGGGTAGACCCGGGGAACTATAAGCCTGTTAATTTGACGTCAGTGCCAGGGAAGCTCATGGAGCAGATTATCTTGAGTGTCACCATGCAGCACTTACAGGGCAACCAGACGATCAGGCCCAGTCAGCATGGGTTTATGAAAGGCAGGTCCTGCTTGACAAACCTGATCTCCTTCTATGACAAAGTGACACACTTAGTGGATGAGGGAAAGGCTGTGGATGTGGTCTACCTTGACTTCAGTAAGGCTTTTGACACCGTTTCCCACAACATTCTCCTCAAGAAACTGGCTGCTCGTGGCTTGGACTGGCATACGCCTCGTTGGGTTAAAAACTGGCTGGATAGCCGGGCCCAAAGAGTTGTGGTAAATGGAGTCAAATCCAGTTGGAGGCCGGTCACTAGTGGCATCCCCCAGGGCTCAGTACTGGGGCCAGTCCTCTTTAATATCTTTATTGATGATCTGGATGAGGGGATCGAGTGCACCCTCAGTAAGTTTGCAGATGACACCAAGTTAGGTGCGTGTGTCGATCTGCTCAAGGGTAGGAAGGCTCTGCAGGAGGATCTGGATAGGCTGGACCGATGGGCTGAGGCCAACTGTATGAAGTTCAACAAGGCCAAGAGCTGGGTCCTGCACCTGGGGTGCAACAACCCCAAGCAGAGCTACAGCCTGGGAAACAAGTGGTTGGAAAGCTGCCTGGCTGAGAAGGACCTGGGAGTACTGGTTGATAGTCGGCTGAATATGAGCCAGCAGTGTGCTCAGGTGGCCAAGAAGGCCAACAGCATCCTGGCGTGTATAAGAAGCAGCGTGGCCAGTAGGTCTAGGGAAGTGATTGTTCCGCTGTACTTGGCTCTGGTGAGGCTGCACCTTGAGTACTGTGTTCAGTTTTGGGCCCCTCGCTACAAGAAGGACATGGAGGTGCTCGAGAGAGTCCAGAGAAGGGCAACAAAGCTGGTGAGGGGTCTGGAGAACAAGTCTTACGAGGAGCAGCTGAAGGAGCTGGGATTGTTCAGCCTGGAGAAGAGGAGGCTCAGGGGAGACCTCATCGCTCTCTATAGGTACCCTAAAGGAGGCTGTAGCGAGGTGGGGGTTGGTCTATTCTCCCACATGCCTGGTGACAGGACGAGGGGGAATGGGCTAAAGTTGCGCCAGGGGAGGTTTAGGTTGGATGTTAGGAAGAGTTTCTTTACTGAAAGGGTTGTTAGGCATTGGAATAGGCTGCCCAAGGAAGTGGTTGAGTCACCATCCCTGGAGGTCTTTAAAAGATGTTTAGATGTTGAGCTTAGTGATATGGTTTAGTGGAGGACTTGTTAGTGTTAGGTAAGAGGTTGGACTAGGTGATCTTGGAGGTCTCTTCCAACCTAGACAATTCTGTGATTCTGTGATTCTGTGATAATGTTATACCTCTTACAACCCTGAAGAGCTTAATTCTGTGACGGATATACCTCCTATCTGCCTTCCCATCATGGCAGAAAAATTGCTTTCAGAGCATGAGATTAATTTTAAAATCATGAGATGTGATGTGAAAAAAGTTACCAAGAAAGCACGGGTTTTTTTGAGGGGTTATGCAGAAAGGGAGAACAAAGAGATACCTACCTTTGGGTGTGTTCTTGTCTTAATGAAAACTGAGATTATATAATTATATAGTTAAAATATTTATTAATTATAATTATATGGTTATAATATAATTATGATTATACTAATTATATAATCCTTAGTCTCCAACAGTTGCTTAAGGAAAAACACCAAATGCCATGAAAACCAGAACTAAATAATGACATACAACAACATTACAATTCATAAAATCTAAAATGAAGGCCTCATTTTTCAAAGTTTGCTATGAAACAAAATCCACTATGACAAAATCTGCCTCTCTTAAACAGTACTTGGCCTTTTGATTGTTTCTGTCCATATACTCCACATATGCTAGCTGCTGTGTACAAACCAAAAAGCATCAAAAATGTGTGATGTGTTTCTGTTCCAAGTTGCAAAGTTTCATAGATGCTTGTAACATTCTGTACTTACCAGAGACTGTGACTAATTAAGCCTAGAAAGCTCACTTGGACAGATCGTCTTGTCTCCAAAACAGAGAGAAAGCATGTTCCATATTAAATTGTATTATTCTGCACTTCTAATTTAAGATCCTCTGGGAACTGTTTTTCATAAATCCCATTGTATCTCACTCCTCTTCCCTGCCTCTTGTAGCAGTCTAATACCTGAATGCTACGTACCCAGACCTTTGAGGTTTTTATTCAAGTGACTTAAATTTTGGCCTGTAATACATATATGCTGAAGACTTAAAAAGTAAAGAAGGAACACTGACTGTATTTCAGCATCACTGCAGTAAATCATTTTTTTGATACATGGTTATAGGAGAATTCTCTGCTTTGTAGCTATATGTTTAGATCTGCATGTTACATTCTGCTTCTTCATATCTACATGTACACTGTCAAATACCAAAGAATACAACTATTCTTAAATAGGATGGAATTAACGCAAGAATATGATACAATTTCCTGTGAGGAAAAAGAACTAGTCAGACTAGTTGAGGTTGGAAGGGACCTCTGGAGGTCATCTGGGCCAGCCCCCATGTTCAAGCAGGGACACCTAGAGCCTGTTGACCAGGACCATGTCCAGATGGCTTTTGAGTACCTCCGGAGTCCAACCATCCACCTAACACTAAAAGTCCGCCTCTAAACCATGTCCCCAAAATGCCACATCCACATGTCTCTTAAATACCTCCAGGGATAGTGACTCCACCACTTTCCTGGGCAGCCTGTTCCAGCGCCTAATCACCCTTTCTGTGAAGAAATTCTTCCTGATATCCAATTTAAACCTCCTTTGGTGCAACTTGAGGACATTTCCTTACATCCTATCACTTTACACCTGAGGAAAGAGATTGACGCATTCCTCACTGCAACCTCCTTTCAGGCAGTTGTAGACAGCAATGAAGTCTCCCTGTTTAGCCTGCTCTTCACCAGCTTAAGCAACCCTAGCTCTCTCATATGTCTAGTCCCTTCATCAGCTTTGTTGCTCTTCTCTGCACATGCGCGAGCAACTCAATACTTTTCTTGTAGTAGGAGGCCCAAATCTGAACAGAGCACTCAAAGTGGAGTCTTCTAATCCTTTGCTGGAGTCTCTCCAGTATGTCTGTATCTCTCTTGTAGTGGGGGGCCCAGAATTGGACACACTACTCCAGACATGGCCTCACCGGTGTTGAGCAAAGAGGGGAAGGATTACCTCCCTTGACCTGCTGGCAACACTTTGCTTAACTCAGTTCAGGATACAGTTAGCCTTCTAAGTCACAAGGGCACATTTCTGACTTATGTTCAACTTGGTGCCCACCAGGCACCTTGGATGTTTTTCTACCAGTGTGGTTTTCTAGCCAGGTGGCCCTCAGCATATACTGGTGCATGTTGCCATGTCTGCTCTTGGAGTTGTGTTTTGTTTTTTGTTTTGTTTTGCTTTGTTTTTTTCCCCTGTGGTGTCTTTCAGACAACCTGTGATCAGGATTATATGTCAGAGCTAGCTTTTTTAAAATCTAAAACAATTCTTCCTTCCAACACTGAAATGGCACCAGAGTTAATGCAGAAGACTTCTTAGAAATCTTAGACTAGAAGACTAGTTAGCACAGCTGAAGTAAAGGATGGTAAAAGATGGTAAACAAACAGGCCTGACTTCTCATGTGTAGTGACATGATTCTTTTATCTGATCTAACATTAGCCTTCTACGAACACCCTATCTCACAATAGGTTGGCAATTCTAACCCCCCAAAAAAGCAAACTCAAAGGAATAAGTCTCTAGGGAGGCAAAGAAAGTAAAACATTTAAGCACACTATTGGATTCCATTTCTTAAGAGTCTGAATGCTAGAGAAGTTTGCTTTTTATTCACAATCAAAAGATTCACAATCAAAATAAAAAAATGGCAATCAAAAGATTTCTGTTTACTTACAGCCAGTTTGAGGCTAAAGAACCTCATCTTTGTCTTCTAACTTTCTGATCAGCTGTAGGTCAGTAAATGTTGCATTTGAATAAGGATCCCTTTGTTTTTAGTCAAAACATAGAATCACTTCTGTTGGGAGGAATTTCTAAAAGATATCTGGTCCAAACCCTGGTATGAAGATTAGAGCAAGTTCTCTGAGGCCTTGTCTTGTTGTGTCTTGAACATCTCCAAGGATAAACATTCCACACATTGTCTGTCCAACTTGTTCCTGATCATCCTCATGTGAAAAATCAAGATACATCTTTACAACCAACCAGAATTTTTTGTATTGTGATCTTTGACCGTTCCTTCTCATCCTGTCACTACACACCTCCAAGAAGATTCCATCTTCTCTTTTATCTCCCTTTAGTAAACTGAAGACAGCAGTGATATACCTTCCCAAGCCTTCTGTTCTTAAGCTTGAACAAAACCATTTCTCTTGGCCCCTCCTCAAACATTACATGATTGGACACCATACCTACTGGTGGACCTCCACTTGACTCTCTCCAGTATGTCCATGTTTTTCATACTGGGGTGTATAAAGCTGGCCACAGCATTCTCGATGTGGTCTCACAGGTGTTGAACAGAGGAGAAAAGTCACTTCCCCACACCTCCTGGCTACACTCTTGCTCAAAGAGGCAGAATGTGTTTTGCCTTCTTCACTGGAAAGACATATGTTGTCTGTCCACCAGGACCTTGTCTACCCAACCCAGCTTCCAGCAGCTTCTGCATAGCTGTTTTTTAGGCAGTCAGCCTCCAACCTGTATTAGTGCAAATGTTACTCAAACCCAAGTTGCAGGATTTAGCACTTGTCTTTGCAGTGCTTCATGGGTTTTCTGTCATCCCATTTCTCTAGCCCTTCATAGCAACCCTGATCTTCAGCAGGTCTCTCAAAATTGCTCTCCTTCACCTGGGATTATTTACCAGATTGTCAAGGGCACATTCTGATCCAGTGTCTAGATCAGTAATAAATATATTGAACAATTCTAGTTCCAGACTAATTCCTGCAGAACTTCACAAGCTTCTGATAACCAGTCAGACTTTATACTGCTGGTCACAACCTTATAAGCCTGGCATCCCAGACACCTTTCTGCCTACTGTATCATTCATCTATGCTGTCTATATCTCAACAATTGTGGCTAGAGCTGTACTACAGTGAATTGTTCTGAAGGCCTCTCTAAGCTGAGGTAAATGGCATCCACCTCTCCCTTCTTGTCTAAACCAGCTTTCATAGGATAAGTAATCCAGCTGGCCATGTATATTTTTTCCTTGCTATATCTGTGTTTCTGATCATTTTATTCTCTTTCATTTTTTTCTCATGTCATCTGGACATGGTTTCCAGGAGGATTCACTTCATAATCTTACCAAGGACTGAGGTGAGACTGACCAACCTGGGGTTCCCTAGGTCCTCCTTCTTGCCCTTTTTGAACATGGGTGTTCATCATTTGTCATTTTCAAGACACCAGAAACCTCTCCCAAATACGATGACCTTTTGAAAACAGCACAAAGTAGACTCACAGTGACCTCAATCAACTCCCACCATGCCTTCAAATGCATTCTGTCTCATTCTATAGATTTGTGTGTATCCAATTTGCTTACGTACACTTTAACTCAGTCCTTCCCTACCACAGGTAATTCTTTATTCCTCAAGGCTTTGATACCAGGCTCAGGGAGGCTAGGAGACCAAAGACAGACATAAGCAGTAAAAATCTAGGAAAGGAATCAGTGAGTATTTTAACCTTTTCCATAGAAGCCCTTATTGCTGCCCTTCACATCCTTTACTAATTTCAACTCCCACTAAGTTTGGGCTTCCCTAACTCCATCCTGTTTTGTATCTCAAAAAGTTCTTAAAGCTTAGCCTTTGTATTACACCTAACAAAGACAGCTGCATACTTTTTTCTGTTACTGCTTTTGGCTGCACCATTCTTTTTTCATGCTGATAATGAACAATGGGGAAACAAACTATTCAGTAGACAGTTCCAGGGTACGTGACTATCTAATATCTCAATCCATCCTACAGCACCTCATGTGAACTTTTCTTCTGAATCCGAACTTAGAGGTTCATATTCCTGTACCTGGAAGAAACATAATTTGACAGAATACAAACTCTGAAACAATATACATGAATATTATTTTCTGTCTTTTACCGCTCAGGTTATGAAGCTGAACGAGAGCTGTTTCTTCCATTAGAAGCACTGTCTCTACAGCCCTACTGAAACATCATCTGCAGTTCACAGTTCCAGCTGTAGGTGGCACTGAATGATACTGCGCGTCTTCCCCCCACCCTACCCCCACCTCCCATATTTAGATTTCTTGTTTTCTAGATAATACAGCCTCTAACCTTTTCACGAATCGTGCCTGTGACGGCAGTAAAGGACGTTTGTTTGAGAATGTCACAAATCAACACATGAGCATAGGATTTTTGAAAGCTATGAGAAGTTCTGCTAGATAGCATTAGGTAAATATGTTTTACTATAGTTTTCCACCAAAATCTGACATAGAAAATTGAGTGGGGCCCTTTCAAAGTGCAAACATGGGACATGAAGAAATATGTGTAGTATTCCAGCTAAGGCACACACAGCAGGAATCCAGAAATCCTATAATTGCTTTAAATCCATCTCCTGCTCATTCCCTTTGTTCTCAGAGCTTCAGGGATAGTCTCAGTTTTGAGATTTTTAACCCCTTTTAAATTATGTTTTTTGCAGTTCATGAAGTAAAAGACTGACAGTACTCTTCCTATAGTTAGCTCACAACAGAAATAGTCTATGACTGATAGGTCTTTATGTACTTCCCCAGATGTTCATGCCCAGTCTTGATGTACAGCCACCTCTTATGCATTTGTTGATAAATGGCAGGGGGGGCAGGGCGGAGAAGGTGTTTTTACCTTTCAGTAATGGAAGACTGGAGAACAAAAATGTTTAGAAGTTTGTAATACATGTTGCTATCATTTTTTCTATGTGCTCAGTGAAAGAGAAGAGAGAAGAGAAGAGAAGAGAAGAGAAGAGAAGAGAAGAGAAGAGAAGAGAAGAGAAGAGAAGAGAAGAGAAGAGAAGAGAAGAGAAGAGAAGAGAAGAGAAGAGAAGAGAAGAGAAGAGAAGAGAAGAGAAGAGAAGAGAAGAGAAGAGAAGAGAAGAGAAGAGAAGAGAAGAGAAGAGAAGAGAAGAGAAGAGAAGAGAAGAGAAGAGAAGAGAAGAGAAGAGAAGAGAAGAGAAGAGAAGAGAAGAGAAGAGAAGAGAAGAGAAGAGAAGAGAAGAGAAGAGAAGAGAAGAGAAGAGAAGAGAAGAGAAGAGAAGAGAAGGGAAGAGAAGGGAAGAGAAGGGAAGAGGAAAGGGAGAAAGGAAAGGGAAGGAAAGGGAAAGGGAAGGGAAGGGAAGGGAAGGGAAGGGAAGGGAAGGGAAGGAAGGAAGGGAAAGGGAAAGGAAAGGGAAAGGGAAAGGGAAAGGGAAAGGGAAAGGAAAGGGAAAGGGAAAGGGAAAGGGAAAGGGAAAGGAAAGGGAAAGGGAAAGGGAAAGGGAAAGGAAAGGGAAAGGGAAAGGGAAAGGGAAAGGAAAGGGAAAGGGAAAGGGAAAGGGAAAGGGAAAGGGAAAGGAAAGGGAAAGGGAAAGGAAAGGAAAGGAAAGGGAAAGGAAAGGAAAGGAAAGGAAAGGGAAAGGAAAGGAAGGAAAGGAAAGGAAAGGAAAGGAAAGGAAAGGAAAGGAAAGGAAAGGAAAGGAAAGGAAAGGAAAGGAAAGGAAAGGAAAGGAAAGGAAAGGAAAGGAAAGGAAAGGAAAGGAAAGGAAAGGAAAGGAAAGGAAAGGAAAGGAAAGGAAAGGAAAGGAAAGGAAAGGAAAGGAAAGGAAAGGAAAGGAAAAGGAAAGGAAAGGAAAGGAAAGGAAAGGAAAGGAAAGGAAAGGAAAGGAAAGGAAAGGAAAGGAAAGGAAAGGAAAGGAAAGGAAAGGAAAGGAAAGGAAAGGAAAGGAAAGGAAAGGAAAGGAAAGGAAAGGAAAGGAAAGGAAAGGAAAGGAAAGGAAAGGAAAGGAAAGGAAAGGAAAGGAAAGGAAAGGAAAGGAAAGGAAAGGAAAGGAAAGGAAAGGAAAGGAAAGGAAAGGAAAGGAAAGGAAAGGAAAGGAAAGGAAAGGAAAGGAAAGGAAAGGAAAGGAAAGGAAAGGAAAGGAAAGGAAAGGAAAGGAAAGGAAAGGAAAGGAAAGGAAAGGAAAGGAAAGGAGGAAAGGAAAGGGAAAGGAAAGGAAAAACTCACTTTTCAATGTAGCCTATTTTCTCTCAGTATAGTAAATACCATAAATGCTGGATCTGGAAACTATTACAACATTTTTAGAAGCTGAAAACTAATCGTAATGAGGTCTTGCAAACAATGAACTCTATTCTCCCTCTGACATACAGGAGGATTTACAGACATATTATTGCCTGTGCATTCAAAGACAAATCCCTTGTGAATAAGCACAATAGGACACAAATATATACCAAGTTCTTTCACAATTATAGTGCTAGTTTCACCCATTTATGTTTTTTTAATTATTATTTTAACAGTAGATGGCAATATTTAGTTGAAACGTGACAAACCTTTGTGAACTTTAGAGTTCTGACTTTACTCATGAGACCTAGAGATGCAGAAAAATAACATATAGCAACATATAATTAGAAAACGTAAATTAACCAAATTGTTTAATTATCTATATAAATTAATAAAGCAAATACCTTATTTTCTTCTAAATTCCAGCTTGTCTGTGCTCGTTTTAGACTGGAAGCCATCTGTACTCTGATCATTTGTCTGGAAATTTAGAAAAACATCAGTGTACTAAGTGTTAAGCTTTCCATATACAAAATTATAGCTAAAGAAAACCAGCAAGTTAATTTCTTAAGGGCCTATCAATAAAGCTTTTCCTGAACTGCACAGGTTGTATTCATACCAAAACTAGCCAGCATCAAGCTTTTCAGTGTGGTTTGATATATTTACAATTCTGTGACTTTCATCATAGCCGATTCCCCTGATAGTGGATAGTCTCAGTTAATGCTGAAGTTAGTGAGAATTCTGCTGTTGACTTGATGGAAACAGGAACATCGTATGTGACATTAAAGGATGCAACTGCTTTTGGTTAGTCAGATCACAGCGAAAACTGGGATCTCATCTCACTTCAGACACTGTCTTGTGATAGATGTCTGCCTGCCTCAGGTGCATGCTCAAAGAATAAGGAGTTGGTCTCCACTCACCCAAGATGAATAAGTATTTACATCCTGGACTGTATTCTTTTTCTTTGGATATATATTGAAGATACTTGTCTATTGTCTTGCCTTGGCAGAAGAGGACAAGAATTTTGGAAAGGAATGCCAGCTGTTGGAAACACTGTAGATGTGCCAGTTAAAGAAAGACTATATGTGTGTTTAATCAGAAAAGGTAGCACTGCTTGCAGTAAATATCCTGCATTTCTTACATCTGCCTCTTAGATCTGCCCAAACAAAGTGTTTTCTACAAATTCTGATGATTTTAAATATTAAATACAGACCTTTAGGTAACTTATACGTCTCTGTGCATGTGTGATTCAATTTCTTTGGATCTGCCTTGAAAACTCAGGCTTCAGTTTACACTCCAGTAACATTCACTAAGTTCTTCTGCTTAAATTACAGTGGAAGTAAAAAGCAGATCAGTATATATCTTGGTATGTGGGGCTTCATGAAGCCTGCTTACCAGGGCATGTTATGCTCCCATGCATAGTACAGCACCAGTTTACAGAGGCTAGGGCATTATTCCTGGCTTTTAGAAGCACAGCCTGGATCATGTTGAGCAGGCAAGTACAGGAAGAATGTCATCGGAGACGGAGAGTGGGAACTGAGTGAAGAGAAGAGGCCCTTGTACAGGGAAGAGGCAAGAAAAGAGAAAGGAAGAAGGCCCAGACACTGGAACGCAAGATGACTTTTAATCTGCCAAGGGTTTAACAAAAGCAATCATGAGGTTATCCAAGAGGCAGTGAGCTTCTTATCATAAATACACAGATGATTTCACGGGCATGCTCTGGATCTCACCACACTTCTATGTGTATCCTGTTAAGTGGCATTTGGTCTTTGACTTTTTCTCATGGAATAATAGCTCCTGTAGAACTTCACTGGAGGCTGCAAATTCCACAGGGCATTTATGTGGATATGGAAAGAGTTCAGCAAATGTCCTGTATATCTATAGCTACTGCACTTTTTTCTGATAATGGAACGGAAGATGGATAGAGTACTAAGAAATGGAGTATTCTGGAGTTGTAAAATCTAGTAAATGTAGGGCAGCCTCTGTATTCTTCAGATACACTGAGATTAAGTTATCTCTAAAGAGGTGTTTAATCAGAGGAAGAGAGAAGCATCTAGAGATAGTGGTAAATAGATTAGGATTAAGTAACTGAGGCTATCCTCTGTGCTATGATTGTGACTGCAGAATTCCTTTAAATTCATCTCCCTGCAAGGAAGTCTAGTGCAGCTGCTTGAAAAACCTCTGACTGTGAAATGAGTGAGAATGGGAGGCTGCTAAAGCTTCAGCTGGCTGCTAGGGCTGGTTTTGAATCAAGAGAAGGAAAATGTCCCAGCACAAAAGACATGGAGGTTTAAAAGGTGAAAAGCAAGACAAATCAGGGGATTCAGGGTCGCTCATCTTATGAAACACATCATATTACGCTTACAAAATGATATGTCATTGTAGATTTCTGTTTACAAAATACAGAAGACTGTAGGTGATTGAACAGTCTTGGAAGGAATTAGTCAGGAAGTATACGCACACATTTTCAGTAATCTCTCCTTAAACAACAATGCATTTAGGCAGTAGTTATCTACTAGCGGTATGGGCCATTTGATGAAGCTCGAGGACACAAATATAGCCAAACTAAGAGGTTAATTCAAGGGTTTGGAGCATAACTTTTCATATATTGCAGCTGAAAATAAAATGGGTAAAAGAGGGCCTCTGATTTGATGCTGTCTTTTCTGGAATGTATAGTGCAACTGGATCTAAATTTTGGGAGAGTGCCCAGTTTCAGATGTCTAAAGCCTCTGTTGAAAGCAGTGGAGACTATATGCTGCCAAGGTTTTATGTATGCAACTGCAGATTGATTGTCTAATGGCAGTAGTGGGCTTTGATCATGAGAATCTGAAGAGAGAAGCCTCGGTAGGCGCCCTTTTCCTCCTTTTTTCCTTTACTTTTGTAACTCCTAATTGTACTGTTTTTCTATGTATTTCCCCTGTATTTACTACAAACCTTTTACTGATACCTGAGTTATAAAAGTTCCTCTCCACACATATTCCATTCTTCTTTTTTTTCTTTTCTTTTCTTTTCTTTTCTTTTCTTTTCTTTTTCTTTTTTTCTTTTCTTTTCTTTTCTTTTTCTTTTCTTTCTTTCTTTTCTTTTCTTTTCTTTTCTTTTCTTTTCTTTTCTTTTCTTTTCTTTTCTTTTTCTTTTCTTTTCTTTTCTTTTCTTTTCTTTTCTTTTCTTTTCTTTTCTTTTCTCTTCTCTTCTCTTCTCTTTCTCTTCTCTTCTCTTCTCTTCTCTTCTCTTCTCTTCTTCTTCTTCTTCTTCTTCTTCTTTTCTTCTTCTTCTTTTCTTTTCTTTTCTTTTCTTTTCTTTTCTTTTCTTTTCTTTTCTTTTCTTTTCTTTTCTTTTCTTTTCTTTTTCTTTTCTTTTCTTTCTTTTCTTTTCTTTTCTTTTCTTTTCTTTTCTTTTCTTTCTTTTCTTTTCTTTTCTTTTCTTTTCTTTTCTTTTCTTTTCTTTTCTTTTCTTTTCTTTTCTTTTCTTTTCTTTTCTTTTCTTTTCTTTTCTTTTCTTTTCTTTTCTTTTCTTTTCTTTCTTTCTTTTCTTTTCTTTCTTTTCTTTCTTTCTTTTCTTTTCTTTTCTTTTCTTTTCTTTTCTTTTCTTTTCATTATTATTATTATTTTATGTTTTAAGGGTTTGCTAGTTGATGACAGCGAAAGAGGAGTTAGCTGAAGAAGGTGCAAGGGTATGCAATTGCTCTAACACTTTGTCTATTTTGGGCTTTATGGGTGAGAGAAACAGATGAAGATAATTTCCTCTCGTTCTCTGTTTCTTATTAGTAAATCATGAAGAATTCATAGGTACAGAACATCCAAGAGGAATCATCATATGTATGCAAGGGAAAATTCTTTCCTTAGACTTTTGTCAATGTGTGAGTCAGATTCACATAAAAGATGCAATAAGCAGTTTCTGTTCTCAATTAGAGGTTTTGTTCTGATGGCAAAATTAAAATTTAAGTCCAGCAGAATTAGGTGTGAAATCTTGCAGATTCCTAGCTAAGTGTACATTGTGATTCCACTTGGCAGCTAGTAGGACTCAGAAAATTGCTCCTATTGGACTCTACTTTCCATTTTACGTAAACTTCTGGAGTTGCGATTCTGCATGAAATGACAGCAAACTGCCACAAATATATCCTTAGCCTATTTTTAGTGCTCACTTCCTTCCCTTAATGAAAAGAAGGGCAACACACCAACTTTTATACCTTTTTACTGAAGAGTAGCACTCTTGATTCTTATGTACTAAACAGATGGGATGAAATGACAAAGAAATTCCTGAAAGTATACACTTTGTTTTGCAGTGAAAAAAAAAATGCAGTCAAAGAATTAAAACATTTTTTAAAAATGTTTGCCCAAAAATCGGCCTGTTCATTTTTTTTTTTTATAACTACAGTTATGGGGAATGATCTTTGAAGCTTCAAGCTCTGTTACAAAGACAGATGTTTGAACGATCCTCTTCTGCTCAGTA
>NC_089912.1:54574928-54612428 GCF_040182565.1 Anser cygnoides | reverse complement strand
AAAAGGAGGACTAAGGAGAATCTCCATCCTTTACTGGATGCGGGGGAAACTTAGTTACAAAAGATGAGGAAAAAGCTGAGGTGCTCAATGCCTTCTTTGCCTCAGTCTTTAGCGGCAAGACCGGTTGTTCTCTGGATACCCAGTACCCTGAGCTGGTGGAAGGGGATGGGGGCAGGATGTGGCCCTCACTATCCACGAGGAAATGGTTGGCGACCTGCTACAGCACTTGGATGTACGCAAGTCAATGGGGCCGGATGAGATCCACCCGAGGGTACTGAGACAACTGGCGGAGGAGCTAGCCAAGCCACTTTCCATTATTTATCGGCAGTCCTGGCTATCAGGGGAGGTCTCAGATGACTGGCGGCTAGCAAATGTGACGCCCATCTACAAGAAGGGCCGGAGGGTAGACCCGGGGAACTATAAGCCTGTTAATTTGACGTCAGTGCCAGGGAAGCTCATGGAGCAGATTATCTTGAGTGTCACCATGCAGCACTTACAGGGCAACCAGGCGATCAGGCCCAGTCAGCATGGGTTTATGAAGGACAGGTCCTTGACAAACCTGATCTCCTTCTATGACAAAGTGACATGCTTAGTGGATGAGGGAAAGGCTGTGGATGTGGTCTACCTTGACTTCAGTAAGGCTTTTGACACCGTTTCCCACAACATTCTCCTCAAGAAACTGGCTGCTCATGGCTTGGACTGGCGTACGCCTCGTTGGGTTAAAAACTGGCTGGCTGGCCGGTCCCAAAGAGTTGTGGTAAATGGAGCCAAATCCAGTTGGAGGCCGGTCACTAGTGGCATCCCCCAGGGCTCAGTACTGGGGCCAGTCCTCTTTAATATCTTTATTGATGATCTGGATGAGGGGATTGAGTGCACCCTCAGTAAGTTTGCAGATGACACCAAGTTAGGTGCGTGTGTCGATCTGCTCAAGGGTAGGAAGGCTCTGCAGGAGGATCTGGATAGGCTGGACTGATGGGCTGAGGCCAACTGTATGAAGTTCAACAAGGCCAAGAGCCGGGTCCTGCACCTGGGGCGTAACAACCCCAAGCAGAGCTACAGCCTGGGAAACAAGTGGTTGGAAAGCTGCCTGGCAGAGAAGGACCTGGGAGTACTGGTTGATAGTCGGCTGAATATGAGCCAGCATGTGCTCAGGTGGCCAAGAAGGCCAACAGCATCCTGGCGTGTATAAGCTGCAGCGTGGCCAGCAGTGGTCTAGGGAAGTGATTGTTCCCCTGTACTTGGCTCTGGTGAGGCTTTACCTCGAGTACTGTGTTCAGTTTTGGGCCCCTTGCTACAAGAAGGATGTCGAGGTGCTCGTGAGACTCCAGAGAAGGACGACGAGGCTGGTGAGGGGTCTGGAAAACAAATCTTACAAGGAGCGGCTGAAGGAGCTGGGATTGTTCAGCCTGGAGAAGAGGAGGCTCAGGGGAGACCTCATCGCTCTCTATAGGTACCTTAAAGGAGGCTGTAGAGAGGTGGGGGTTGGTCTATTCTCCCACGTGCCTGGTGACAGGACGAGGGGGAATGGGCTAAAGTTGTGCCAGGGGAGGTTTAGGTTGGATGTTAGGAAGAACTTCTTTACTGAAAGGGTTGTTAGGCATTGGAATGGGCTGCCCAGGGGAGTGGTTGAGTCACCATCCCTGGAGGTCTTTAAGAGACGTTTAGATGTTGAGCTTAGTGATATGGTTTAGTGGAGGACTTGTTAGTGTTAGGTCAGAGGTTGGACTGGGTGATCTTGGAGGTCTCTTCCAACCTAGACGATTCTGTGATTCTGTGAATAAACAGTTCTCAACACTCACCGCACCTTGGTAAACCAAGACCCGGTGTGGATTATGTACCCTTAATACAGATTCGTGCCTACAATCGGTATTGTGCAGTACTTAGGAGACGGGGAATTCGAGTTTAAGTGCCACAAGCCCAGAGTCGCTCCGAGCAGGGCACACAAACCTGGTCGCTGCGCTCCTGGGCCGGGGTCGGGCAGGCTGGCGTGTGAGGGGCAGCAGCCGGGGATGGATGCTGGCGGCAGGGCTGGGACCGACCCGCGGCCCCACCGCAGGAGCGCGGTGCCAGAGGCGCCAGGGGGCGCGCGGGGGCCGCGCTGCGCTGCGGTGCGCTGCGGTGCGGTGCGGTGCGAGGGGTGCGGTGCGATGCGATGCGGCGCTGGCAGGCAGGTGCGGAGTCCGTGGCGGTCTCGGCCGCAAGGCAGTGGCACCTCGAGGCTCTGACCGAATGGGAAGGTTTCTCCTCCGAAAGGGACGAAACTTGCCAAAAATCACCGCAACCGAGGCGGCGCGGCTTTGGGGTGCGGCTGCGGGGATTTGGGGTGTCCCCTGTGCAGTCCCCCGGGCAGCCGCTCCCTGCCGCCCGCCTCGCTCGTAACCGCTCCACCGGATCCCTCGACGGGTTTTTTAAATTCGCCTGAATTTAAGAGTAAATTACTAAAAGCCACGAAACGGTCAATAAGGGACGGGGGAGGCTGCGCCGCTGCCTGTCCGGCGCCCACCCGCGCCCCTCGGGCTGCCCTCGACGTGCGGGACCCCCGCGGGCGGGGACAGGTGCAGCGGCCCGGCGGGTCGGGGGGGCCGGGGGGACACGGGGGGATCATCCGCGGAGCGACGGGGTGGTGGGCGGCCGCCGGAAGGGCTGCGGACAGGCTGCAGGGGGTCGGGGGTGCAGCTCCCGACGCGCCGCAAGCCAGAGGAGAACACCTTTCCTCTGGCCCGTCACCCCCAAAGCATTTCTTGCCTCGTGTTCTTGGGCTTCCCTCTTTGTACTTAGTCTTTTACGGAGGGTTCATTACCGAGCGAGGCTGGGAACGCGTTTCCGAGGAGCGCTCCGCTGATCGCTGCCCGCTTTATTGCTGCTCTCCTCGCGCCGCGCTGCCTTGAGTTTGCAGCCTGCGGTTCGTGCCAGTACTTTTTTTATTTGAGCGGAGCTGGCGACAGAGAAAGGGCTCGTGGAAAGCCTGCAGGACACCAGCTGGCTGCGCGCTGCCCGTGGACGCGGAGACTCGCCACGCGTGTGCGTGGCGTTGTCTGCTCGGGTATAACAAAAGAGATCGCTTGTTTTAAATAAACCAGTCCGCCTGGGTGTTACAATAAAGAGATAAATAGTGATACAAATAATAGGTACAAAGAGAGAGCTCCTAACCTGAAGAACAATACCACCGTTGCACCACAGTTTTGCAGGTTTTCCCTTACATGTCTAAGTGGTTTTATCCCCATTCTTCAAGGGCCAGGAAAGAGCAACTACGATGCATTATAAATATGTAGGAATTAGGGAGTCTAATATTTGAGTGTGCTCGATGTGACCGTATGAAGATATTACTGCAGTTAGAATAGGTGTTGAATTTATTGACGCGCATATACAGAGAAAAAAAAAAAGTCTTTCTGTTATTTCTCCCTGCGTTTTCGGAGTGTTAGACAGTGCTGAAATTAGGGTAACTGGAAAGCAGTATACTTAATTACGAGCAAAAAGACAATAATGATGAGACAGGGAGGTTGCCGGCACACAAAACATCACGAAGACAGCAGACTTGTTAGATGTCGAGAATGTTTATCTGGATGGCTGCTCATTCAGTTTCTTCATAACAAACACTGTGTTTATAACAAAGCAGTTACTGCTTCTTGTCATAACAATAATCGCTATCCAAACAGGATTTTGCCCCCTTCTCTCGTGCATAATGATCTTGTTCTGTTGCTGCCAATGTAATGATTTGGAGCTGTAAAACTATGTGTTTCTTCTTTCTGTACGTGCCCCCTAACACGAATTTCATTCTTTCTGTGCAAAGAAGCCTAGTTTGCACTTATTTTATTCGTTTGGGTTGGTTCAGTCGCTGACCTCTGGCCACGGAGGGCACTGTACTGAGGATACCCTTGGCAATGTCAGAAAATGATACGAAGAAGATCGCAGTGATCAGGCACTTTATTCCATGCAGTGTTTTTACTAACGTGTGCGAGTGTCCATGCACAAGTGGTACAGGAACTCTCCAGATCTATGAAGTTGAAACCCCTTGTTATCATTGCTGCACCTCAGACCGTACCTGCATGCATTTACAAATGCGTATGTCATTGTAACCTCAAGGGCGCTAGTTTTTAAAGCCCGAATTACTGTAATTCGGTCTTTAGGAGGCATCACTTGACAGAGACTTTTTTTTATTTTTTCTCTTTCATTTCCATTTACTTTGTTGTGTCCCTTCATAATATTGTTTGCATTCATGTTGGCTAGCGTTTAGCTAAACACACAGCAAAGTGTTTCTAAAATGGACACATAGGTAGTCGTAGCGACAGCTGAAGCTCTCGGACAACGGGGGGAAATATCTAAGAGCACTTTAAAATGTTCAATTACTGGAACAGTAGTAGCAGTGCAGAACTGCAACAATGGGGGGCGGGGGGGGGGGAAGGGAGGGAAGGCAGGGATATTTAAATGGTATTAAAACCGGACCCACATTTTACTACTGGTTACGAAGTGCATCTGGAATTCCCCCCAAAACTGTTCAACAAATGTTGACAAAATATATTTGTCAAGGGAACAAGAAAGCATGGCATTGTTTTAGTAAGATCTCATTTATTTTGATACGTGGGCACACCGTTAAGGTGAATTTTGTGTACAGTTATCATAAGGGTAGCACCTACAGAGTAGATTTACCTGTTTATTATTTGGGGTATTTTCCTGCAACATTTTAGAAAGGTTTCTTTACTTACGCAAATGTTCTTACGTTCTTGTCTACTTTTTTTTTTTTTTTTTTTTTTTTTTAAGAATGATTTGCCAGGCTAAGGGAGCCATTTCCTATAACAGGTAGTTTGACAAGGAAAACCGATGGTCTTAAATATCAAAGCGTAGTCAAACCGCAATGAGATTCAAAGAAGGGAGTGCTGGTATATTTTGTTCCAGCAAACGAGCTAAAAATAACAGCCCCCACCCATGCTGGAAGGAGGTTGATTTGCCCACTTGGAAGGGCCGATAGGAAATAGAAATTAAATTATTAATGTAATCAAACAGAGAAAAAAAAATCTGCCCGGAGACGCTAAGGGTGAAAGGGTTTTGTTCTGAAGTGTCGCTGACTTAAACAAGCCCGCGTGCAGAGTCGAGGCTCGGAGCGGGATTTGATGTGTTGTTGGGAGCTTTAATCTCATTTTATACCTTCCTCACGCCGCATCAGAATGCGTTTGAACAAGGTCGTAATCGTGCCAAACTGCACAGCGCAGTGTAACCCTGCTGCTGTCGCCGTCCTGACACTCGAAGCCCAAAGTGATCGTCTCCTTTTCAGCCCCAAAGAAAGCTCTTTCCACACTTTCACGTACTATACTTACCTGCAGGGCAGGGTCTCTAAAGGTGTCGGAACTACTTTGACATTCATTTCAGAGATTAGTGTAAACGTGGAGCACGTCAGTGAGGAAAATGCTTAACATCACGATTACAAAATCCACGCTGGTGCCATTTTGCACCACGCATCTCCCCTCGCAGTCCGCAGGAGAGAAACAAAACAAAACAAGAAGCCCGTAACTAGAAAAAGGGAGAAAAAGAAAAAAAAAAAAAAAGAAAAAAAAAAAAAGAAAAATCATGACACACACACACACACAGCGAGCCCCGTGTTTAATCCCCCGACCTCCCCTTTCTGCACGGAGGGCAGGCTGTCGCCCCCTGCGCTAAGCGCGTCCCCCTCCGGTCGTTACTGCCCTGCTCGGGCGGGCGGCGTGGGTTTGTTTTAGGATCGGACCGCCGGGCGCACAATAGCGACCTCGTCGGAGGAGCAGCCCTCCGCCGCTCCCCGACAGCGCCGCGCAGCCGCCCCCGGCCGCCCGCGGGGCCCCGGCTGCCCCCGGCCCCTGCCCGCAGCCCCCCGCAGCTCCCCGGGGCCGGCGCCGACCCCCGGTGCCGCCGCCGGCTCCTGCCAACGCCGGGTTGCTTCGGAGTCCCCCTTCTTCCCAAAATCTTCCGCCCCCTCCCCGGGCCCGTGCCCACCTCCCCCGGCGCCCACCTCCCCCTGCCCCGCCGAGCTGAGGGTTCGCTCGCCCCGCCGAGTCAGCGGGGGCCGGACCCCCCGCTGTTACCTCCCGCTCGTCCGCCGGCAGAAGGGGGGTCCCGTACCTTCCGCAGCCTCCCCCCAGCCTCCCTCCACGTCCCGTCTGCGGGACTCGGGCTCTTTTCCCCTTCTGTCCTCCCGCCCGTCTGCGTGCCTGCCTGCCTCCTTTTTATTTCCCCTGCCAGTGACTTAAGACCAAGCCAAAGGAGGCAAAAGGAAAAATACAGCCCTGGGCTCCAGGTCTATAAATACAGCTCGGAGCGAGCGCTCGAAAGTTTGGAAAGACAGAAAGGAAGAAGGCAGCACATGGAGACAAAAGCTAGAGCCGCTCCGCCAGCGGGGAGCGCCGAGGCGATGCTCCGGCTGCGCCGGGGCTCCGCGGCGTGTTCGGGTGGGCAGGGCGGCGGAGGGAGAGGGTTCGGTGCACTCATCATTCCGCGCTGAAATACAGGAATATTAGCCAAAAATAAAAATAAAAATAAAAATAAATAAATGTTAGTCGATCGATAAGTCAAGTTTGTATAGCAGATATTGAGAGTGGAAACTTTCCTAAAACGTCTTGAGCTGGTAGTGGAGAAGAGCTGGCAGCTTTTCTTCTTTTTTGTTTTCTTTCTCTCCTTTTATTTATTTATTTGATTTATATATATATATATATATTTTTTTTTTTTTGCTAGCGGGTGAATCCTAGTTGGCTTAAAGTTTCCTTGTTCTCTCTGTGGCTTGTGTGCCCACCGGCAAAGGAGAGAAAAATAAGTTGAGGGCTCTTCAAGGCTGCGAGGGGTAGCTGCAACCCTACCTGTTTTATGTCATTGTCTTCAAAAGAGTGTCCTTCTGGACACTCTGAAGTGGGGCTGCAGTCCACTGTGAAAGTGACACAGAGGTGTCAGAGAGGCAATGGCCAACATATATCTCCTGTATGCTAACTATACATTCATGTCCACTGCTTCCAAGTCTATCCTATCCTAATGTATCAGATGGAAGGTATTATTCTTCCTTAGGATGTCAAGCAATACCCAGTTACATCATGCATGGAGTAGCAGCAGCAACAGAAGAGTCAAGGAAATGTGCATACACCAGATGAAACACAGAGAAATGACCCATTGACAGGGGTCTGCGATTTGGGATGTTGGGGGTGTGGGGAGGAAGCAGAGCTGGGGTTAGGAAATGAAGCTAGTAAGTGGAGAAAGTGACTTTCAGCCTGCAGCTCTGGAAAGCGTGCAGATGGACAACCCAAACCAGTCTGTGCTGCGGGTGCCAAGTGGGAGCAGTGAGAGGCCACAAGACGTGGTGTGGAAAGATGCTGCTGGAAGCGCCTGCCCGCTGTGTCTCCTGCTGCCCTCTGCAGAGGGAGAGGGCCTCGCCCCGGGGAGCAGCATCCTCAGGGGTTGCTGAGAGGGAGAAATAGAGGGGGCTGAGGAAATGAAGGCTGGGAGGCAGAAGGAGGTGGAAGGAGTTAATTGGAGGAAGAAACAGACTGCAGCTTGGCACTGAAGCTTTGCAGGAGTTTCTGCCTGCCTTGCACTCCAAGCACTAGGCAGAGGGAGATATTAAACTGCTGAAGAGCTTTGCAGACTGCAGGCTTCAGAAAGGATGGCCTGGGGGCTCTTCTACACCTCACACAATTGCAGAAGGCACCTTTGTTGTTCACTGCTGCAAAACGGGGGCTGGGGGCTCCCACTTGTCACCCAGCCTGCCCCATGCCACTGCCACCACGGAGGAAGGGCTGGAGATAACAGCACAGTGCAGATTTCATGGCGGGGGGATTGCAGAGCCACCTCAGCTTCGTTGGTGACAGATTTCTGGTGACAGCAGAGTTATTTCTCGGGGTGGAGGACTGAGCCTGCCCTGCGCCCCTCAGCCTGCATCCCCCACCCCGGCTAGGTCGTGGCTGCCAGCCCTGCAGGAGCAGCTCGCAGCCAGGGCTGGGTCTATTTAAAGACTCGGCTGCTGCTGCAGGCTCCAAGCAGTGAGTGCCAATCCCCTTGGCTTGGCAGCATTACTTTTGGCCGCGGCTCCCTCCCACAGCGTAGGAAATACAATAAAATTAAAACAAACAGAAAAAAAAAGGGGGGGGGGGGAGAAAGAAAAAAAAAAAAAAAAGAAAAGAGGCTCCACGATTGCTCCCTGTGGGGAAAGGAGAGGAGCCCATGGGTGTCACGCATCTGCCCTGCCCCACCATCTTGTGCTTGCTTCCGCCTGCCCGCTGCATGCTGGCAGGAGTGGGGTGAGGGGCGGTGGGGGTGGCAACATGGCCTCACACCTGCTGCCGTGGGGCCTTCCCCACTGCGACACCCCTCTGGGGAGCATCACTGCCCCTGTGTCCCTGCTCTGGGGACAGCGATGTCCTGGGGCCTTGTGGTGCCTGTCGGGGTGGCACCTGGGGTCACGGCCGCTGCGTTGGTCCCAGCCCTGACCCCAGGTTGGGTAGCACAGCGCTCTCTGTGTGCACCCATCTGGCTGAGGTGTGACACTGGGTCCTGCCAGCACGACCTGGCTTCAGTCTTCACCCTCCTGCAGGCTTAGCTGGTGCAGGGGGAGCATGAGATCTTACCTCCCCAGTGCCATTGGCGTAGCTGGACCTTGAAAAAAGAGCAGTCGTGACAGAAAATATTTAAATAGATCCTATTCCTGAATCAAGGCTGTGAGACCTGTAGGCACAATGCACACCAGGAAGGAAGAAGCCTGTGCTTTCCCAGACAGCTTAATCAGTCCGAACTTCACAGAAAACAAGAGGATGTGTTTCAGGGTGGGAAAATAAATCCACTAGGTAAGCAAGAACCTCCTTGCACTGACAAAGAAGAGAACACTACATAACTTTATAGCGGGAAAACACTGCTTATGTGTTTTTTTTCCCTTTAATCTGCCACCCTGCATTTCAACCTCTATACAGACAGCATGAATATATGCATATACGTAAAACATATTCTTTACTGAAAAATGGGTAGTGCTTCTCCTTACAGGCTCTAAGTTCTTTTTTTGCCACCTTCTTTGGTGAGCCTCATACATTACTTTCCTTCACACACAGGAGAGTTTCATAGTCTCAGAGCTTCCTCCATGCCCTCCACACACCTTCCTGCTGCTTCATCTCGTCCTGCTTCCAACATTACTTTAGTTTCTCTGGTCAGTGAGAAGCAGAAGGATGACAGGAAGGGCTAATGATAGAGAAGATGGTGTGGGGGCTGGGAAGACAGAGAAAGAGGTAGAATTTGCTGTGCTTTGTTTTTGCATTAGCAATCAGTACCACTCTTTTAACAAAGCTTGCATTTGCTCATCCCAATCTGCCGGAGCTGTTGGCCGAGACTGACCTCCTGCTGCAGGCAGTCGGATTTTCCTCTGACTTTCTCTACTTCCTCTCCTCAAGAGCTGAGTGCTGTCCTGCTCTGTCACTTGCTTGCATTAAGGCATATTGTACTGCAAAATGTATTACTTCATTAATCAGTTCAGCTGGTTAACAGAAAGATTAATAGTTTTATCTTATTATCTTGAGTGCATGTGTCTCTATATTCAGAGTATTAAAAGAACTACAGGCTACGATTATGCTACAAAACAGTTCCATTATAACCTTGCTTTCCATATGTTCAAAGCCTTCTGAAAACGTCGCCTTTGCAACTCAAATTTCCTGTGTCTAGTAAAAACTCTTAACATGCCAGGAAGTCTTCCTCCGAGCACACACCCCAACCTTTTAGAGAATTCAGTGTATGTTTAAAGTACAAAGCAGGACTTACATTTTAGCTTAAACACTTTCAAATATATATATATATTTTTCCGCTCTGAACTTACATGTCCTTGAGATCCAGGATTGCTTGTCCAGCTGCAGGTACAGGCAGGATATGGGCTTCGTTTCAGAATGGGCTCTCAGAGGTTCACTTTATGGAGTGGCTGCTACTAAAGTCCAAAACTCTCACGTCAGGCTTTGTTAGCTCTTCAGTGCCATTTATCAGTCCCTTGGGCCTGGACTGTCCACTATTTCCTACTTGTGGCTTTCTTCTGTGCAGCAGAAATTACCTTGGGTCACTTGTGGCTTATACACATCCTGTCATGCAGCCCATTTTTACAGTACTTGTCTCACCTCAAATAGGATGCTGAGGTTAACCAGCTCTTGACAACACCGGGCTTGGTTACCCCCTGGTGTGATCATGGCTTAGGATGCAATTTTGGTAGGTGCAAACAATCAACCCAGAGAGTAAGGGATGGTCAGAGATGAAGATGAGAAAGCCTATGCTAATTTCAGGGGGTGCCATTCAAAAACAAACAAACAAACAAACAAACAAGGACTATCAGTTTAGCCAGTATGATTTCTTGTTTCTCCTGACAATGCTCCTTGTAACGTTCACACCACTGCTGCAGTTAGGGTGGTAAAACTAAAACATTGTCCCCAAGTCCAGTCCATAGATCACTATGTTCGTATGCAGTAAAAATATTCATCTAGGGCTATGCAATTTGTCATATCTGAGGTTGTCGATTCACAGCCTCACATCCAGGGAGAGAATAAATATGACAATCTCTGTAAAACTTCAGCTTAGTCTCCTGTCAATGGCTACTAATATTCTCCCCCTTCTCTCTTGGGATATTAGTATTTACGTTTAGCATCTTACATTTTAAATATTAACAATCAGTAGGATTCTTGGCTAGAATAAATTGTCAGTATCTCATCAGCCCTCTCCCTACCATGGTATGCTTTCCACGTGCTGCTGATGCAGTGACAGGTGTTTTTTTTACCTGTGAAAGTTGTTTTCTCATCAGTAACCACTCCTTATTAACAGCCTTGAATGACTCCTCCTCAGTCCATTTCCCCGACTTCTCTTTCCAGCAAGTTAAGAAACTAATCTGAGATCCCTACCATAGTGCATCTTTGAGCTGGAAACCTGGTTGCTAGCAAAAAACGTACAGGCCAAAATGCAAGGATAAAGGAAGGGTCTGAGATTTTTCGCCGCATCGTAGAATATAAAGGATAAGTTTGTTTGTTTATTTGTTTGTGTCTTTAATTAGAGGACAAATTATATGCTCTTAATTTTTTTCACAGAGGAACTTTCCTCCTCTTGGGCTGCATCAATAAGCAAAACAGAATCAAGAAAATACAAGACAATAAAAAATACAATACAAAAAAGGGCTCATAGATGCATGAAGACACATCAATTCTGGACAGAAGTTGGATGAACGTTTAATCCAGTGAAGTGAGGAAGAGCAATAACAAAAAAAAAAAAATTAAAAAAAAATCTATGGTAAAGGAGGATTTTATTTAGAAGAGTGGCCATATAGGTGTCTGTCCAGAACCAGAGGAGCATGCAGCAAGGCAGAAGAGAGAAAGGAGCTACTAAGTGGCTGGTCACTATTGCAGTTTACAAGCCAAGGTCTCCTTCCTTCCTCCTGAAGCATAACCAGCCCCAATATTTTACTAGTGTGCTCTTCTTCATGCTGCCTTCTCATGTAGCCAGTGCATTCTCCAGACAGTAGAAGATTTTAAGTTATTCCACAAGTGGAAATAGGTACTGCTCCCCATTCACTCTATTACCACACCATCAGTGTGGGGTCAGAGAGCAATGATACCCTCCAGAAATCCCTTGCAACTGTACGACCAGAACTTACTGGCATAGTTTAGCAAGTCTGCATTTTTAAACATCATTATTCTAAGCAGTTGGAATGTCTGTTATGGTCCTAAAAAGGCACAGATAATATATTATTTGTAATATCTGTATTTTATTTGAATACCTTTAGAATTGTTTCATAATTTGATTAGAAAATCTTCACAGATATTCTCAGGTGTGTGAATGTTCAAAAGAGAAGTCAGGAAGACTCTAGCATATTCAATTTCCTGATTGACAAAAAAAGCAATGGAAAACAAATCTGTGGGTGCTGGAAGAGCATACAGTGTCCCACCTCATTTCCACAGCTTGACTTTTTCTCTTCCACATTGCAAGTAATGCAAGGGTGAATTGCAAACAGATCTTTCCATGTGTTTTTCTCTGTTTACTGGGTCATGTCCCACTGATGACAAGTACATTTTCCAGTGATCTGTTTCAGGTCTTCAATGCTTTGAAAACTAATGGTGAGCCTTTGAGGTCTTTCTCCTTGGAGATACTGCACAGCATGCTGCAGAAGACAGGAGAAGAAATGACACTGGCCACACTTATTCAGAAGTGACTTGGTATAGGGGACTACCTTTTCTTCAGCCTGCTGTGTTCACACTTTACCACTCTCCTCCAGCTGAGCGTGTGTAATGCAGTCTTCTGCTGGTTGCAGAGGCAGCAGCATGAAGAGGGCAAGATAGGTTTCTTAAAATGACATGCACATCTTGCCAACATCCATACTCTTGGGAGGGAATTACATCCCTGCTGTTCAAACTGCTGTATGCCAGCTCTGGGACATCATACTGGTCATCCTTCCTCTCCAGGTGATGGAAGCCTGTGCTGTCTTTCAAGCTGACATTGCTATATTTTCTCTGTGTTAGGTAAAGTGTGGTATCCACAGTGTTAACAGTGCCTGCAGAGCAGATTGTGAAGCCCGTTCTCTCAAACCTCAGCTGTTATTTTAAGCACATAAGCAATAGGAACAAGGGCATCAATCATGTCAAGAATCTTTGCTACCATAAGACCTTCTGCTGTTTTGCTGACACCAGAATGACACAGACCTGTAGAAGTCTGGCGGAAAATGCCACCAGGTGGCAAAATCATCCACTCTGGAGTAGTGTTTCTGCCCTTACGGGCAGATCCTGGAGATGGGGGCCAGGACAAGTTTGTGATCAAGTTTCCTGTATATTTCTTTTTCATGGAGATATGCTGAATATCCCAAGACTACATGCTGAGACGATAGCTTTCTTTTCCACAAGCTGTCATTCTGATGTGTCTGCAGAGAGCCCTATAGTAACCGCAGCATGCCGTAGGTGTCTGCCCGTCTGTCACATTAGCACCCGTCAGCAGAAATAAGCTCTCCTCTTTTTGTTGTTCTTGTTGTTGTTGTTTTGTTTTCTTTGGGTTTTGTTTGTTTGTGTTTAGTTTTGCTTTGTTTTTCCTGGAGATTCCTATGTGAAAGTGAGAAGGTGAGATGTTCACATGAAAACAACTTTGCTGCCTTACTTAATCTCCACTGCATCCTGCTGCAAAGACACTAAAGCCACATTTATGTGTGGTTGCTCCAGGTCCAGGCTGATCTAACAGGAAAGGACAGAAATGAAAGTGGGAAGCTGGAACTGCTTCCTTCAAATATGTTACTCGGGTAAAAACTCTTCTCACAGAAGCTTGGGAGGAGCAGGGAAGATTTTCCCCTGTCAACTCTGAAACATGTTCTGAAACTGAGGAGTGCTAACAGCCTTGCAAGACATGATCATAGTCCTAGCACCAAGACTATCCTAGCACCAAATCCAGTCACCTATGGAATAGCAACAAAGAGCCTGTAACATAAGTACGGGCTACATGTAGCTAGCTATTCAGGTTCAAGTTCACATACGGGCTTGGTGAGCTCAGGTAAGTGTGCCTGCACCCAGAGCAAGAAATACTCTGCCACAACAATTTGTGTGCTATAAGACACATTTCAGAAACAGCTGAAAATGGAAAGCTCAGTGGAAAGAGACCCCTAACTGAAGCAGGAAGGAGACTTAGATCTGGTAGATTGGTTTGCGAAAAATAAGACACCAAAATAATTGTACTCTAAGGGCCTGCCCTGGCTCTGTTTCACAATGTTCTGCAATTTCTAAGCTTAAAAAAAAAAAAGTCTGCTACAAAAATACAGCTGTTACAAAGTCAGTTAATGTGCTGCTGGTCTGTTCACATAGCTTGGCTAAAAATGCTGCAAGGCAAAAGTAACAACAAAGATGTGCACCCCTTCCCTTCCTGTGCACCTTAATGAGGTGTGAACTCAAAAGGCTCTGTATGCCATTTATATGCTACCATTAAGTCTCAGCTATTTTTTTTTCTGTTAAAAACAATGATGTTACAGTTCCTCAGCAATCTTGTGTATCGAGTGAGGCAAGGATCTGGGGGAAGAATACGTTGCTGTATTATTAAGGACAGTTGAAGAACCGAAAGCAGCCAGTTGAAAGAAACAGACTTTCTACTTTTTTAGTGCTTCACTTTATAATCTCCTTTTAATTTGTTCTCATGGTGATGTGGTGGTGTGGCGATGCTGTGATTGTGCTTCTGAGGTATTTTAACAGAGGAAGAGGTTTAAACAAATAAAAGTACATAACGTGAGCCTACTAACTAGGCAGAAATAGACGGTGTGCATCAGGATTCTCTGGCTGTTTTCCTGGACAAGGGAAGGGAAATATGCTGTTGACTAAAATTGTATATGCCGTATTTCCTCTCAGAGGCATTATAATCTAGTGGATGAAACCTATGGTGCTGTATTGTCCAAGGTGAAAATTCCGGTCTGCTGCAATCAGTAACATGTTTCCTACCGACTGCCAAAGGGCCAGGGTTTTAGATGTGATTATGTGGCATACCCATTAATTCTCCTCTGCCCAATATGCAAGAGCAGGGCAGGAATGGATGGCACGTGTCCCTGCCTCGGGGAGTGGGAACCCTAGGCTTTGCTTGGAAGAGCAGGGGATGACTAACACCAACCTCTGGAAATCTCCTGACCAGCACTCCCCCGATCTCTCTGCCCAGTGCATTTTACCCGAGACCGCAGAGTGTTTGCCTGGGGGAAGCAGCAGCAGAATCCATTCTGCCTGTGCCAAGCTCGGAGTTATATTTCTGGCTAGTTGCTAGGTAACTGTGCAGGAGGCTCAGTGGGGCCAGGAGTCTGTGCGAAGCAGCATGGCAAAAGTATGAACTTTCAGAAATAATGAGCAACTGTCGTGCACATGTGCAAATCCTGAGTTTTCCGTAGTGCATTGCTGAGACGAACCTGAACGGGTTGCTGCAGGAGCAGCAAGCATCTCCTTTTTAACCATGGTGTTCTTCCCGTGAAAAATTCGAAGCCTCCAGCTGAAAGCTGGTGGGGCTACGGCAGCAGTTTTTCGCATTTGCAAGATGAAGCACGTGGCCAAGTGTAGCCGGTTTTCTCAGTTGGCTTGTTCTCCATGAGGATGGCAGTACCCCACATGCACAGAGCTGAACTGTACCGAGACCTTGCCTGCCCTGTATGGTCCCTTAATATGATCCTTATTTGCTCCATTTATTCTGTGACTGCAGTACTCACAGACTTCATTGTTGAACCATCCATGTGCCAGACCTTCCTACACTCATTTTATTTCCCTGTGCTGCTGATAGCAAGAAAACCTTGAAAATAAAAACAGAGGTTTTAATAGAGCAAATTATATTTATTAGCAACTTTGAAAATAAGTTCTGAAAAATGTAATCTATCTTACTAATGCTGTTATGGAGATGTCAAACAATTCTTCAGCTGTTACTTATTTTAGCAGAAATTCTTCAAGTGAATCGCTCTCCTCAGATTGTTGTCTGTCATATCCAGATGGGCAATTGAGAGTGTAACAATTAACCGTAGATGAAAATTATTTACACTCTTTTCATATTTTATCCAGTGCTAACATTAAAATGTATCAGGGGCTGTCAATATTTATATGCACAAAACCTCAGAAGACTAGAAAATCCAGAATCAACAGAACTTAAGGTCAGCCTCTTACAAAATACATGAGCCTTTGATTATATATATAGAAAAGAAAGCTGTAATCAAGATACACTAGAGCAGAAATCAAAGGCAATGGAAATACTATATAACACAGTATTTGAATTTAAAAATGTGTTCAAGAAAGTTTCCTATGACAAGCAGTCTGGGCTTAAACTAAACGGAATAACCATTACAGGTTTGTGCAACACAATTTTTCTAAGACTGCAATATCCACGGCCCTCCTTTCTGCCATTACTTTTCTCATTTGTCATAGTATAGAGAGTTCCTAATTAATTTGCTAAATCAGTTGCAGAGTTGGGCTTTAGTAAGCGTACAGGCTCAATCAAACAAACAACAATAAATAAAACAAACAAAAGCAGAAAGCTGCAGATTGCAATGGGCCTGCCTACTAGTACTTGAATCTTTGGCAGCAATCATGACAAGAATAACAAAATTAAACCTAAACCAACAAAAAGCCTGGAAATCTATGATGAAATATCACCAAAGTTCTTGTAACAGACTCTGGTAAGTGTTGATGACCAGTGCAAATCGTTAATTGTCTATGACTCTCTCACTCAAAGCATGAATCCTCTAACAACAACAACAAAAACGTAAAATAAATCAACACCCACAAATTCCCTCTGGCACGGAAAAAGGTCTGCTCTCCGCTCAACTGACTGTCACAGAGTTTACAAAATCTATGCTACACATAGCAGGAGCAATCATTTCCCCCATTCACTGGGCGGAAAACATCCACAGTTTTTCAGTTTGGATTTCTTCATAAAACAATCAGACAGATAAAACTCCACAGTCATTGTTCTAAAAGTCTAAAAAGCTTGTGATTCTTTATTATTTATTTTCATGTCAATTTGTGCTTCATTCTGAGGGCAGAACGGGGTTTTACCAGCTTAGGACGTTTTTGTTGAACCAGACAAAAGAAAATTGACTTCCTGAGGGGCCCCCGTGCCCCCACCAGCGGTCTCCCGAGCAATTACGAGGACCCTTCAGAGCCGGCGCTCGGCCGCTGCGTTTGGCAGGCAGGAATACATTTAGCAGGGACGCAGGCGGCTCCGCGGGCCGGGGGCATACCGAGGGACACCCCCGCCGCCTGGCGCCCCGTCACGGCTCGCAGCCTCCCGAGGCCTCCGCAGGCACGGCACCACACAGCCGGCCCGCCAGCGCCTCGCGTAAAAAGTACGCGCGAAGAGAAGTTCCCTTCAAGCGCGGCCCGTGACGGCTGAGCTGAACTATTTCGCTCGTTAATTTGGATATAACTCTCAGGGAGCTTGACTCTTCCTCCCCCACTCTCCCAGCCCCGGCCGAGGGCAGGGGCAGCGCCGGCAGGGCCGTTATAGTGCCGGCGGACCGGCCAGGAAACCCTGCAGCGGGAACCCCAACATGGCGCCGGCGGCGGCGGCGGACCGCCGGCGGGCAGCGAACCCCGCCGAGCGCAGCCGAACCCCGCCGAGCGCAGCCGAACCCAGCCGAGCGCTGCCGAGCGCAGCCCCGCCCCGCACCGCCCATTGGCTGCCGCACGGCCAGTATGCAAATGAGCCCGGCGGCCCCGCTGCGTGCGGCAGCCGCCAGGCGGAAGCGGAGAGCCGCGGCGGGGCCGGGGCGGGGGGGGGGCCGTCGGCGGTGTGCGCGGGCACGTGTGGGGACGGGCACGTGTACATAGGGGCATGGGTATACCCATATGGGCATATATATATATATATATGGGTACGCACGCGTATATATATACACACATATGTGTACATGCACACATATAAATACACACTATATATAATACATACATATACATACACCACACACACACATATGTACACATACACACATGTTAAAATAAACTATTAAATCCTCAGCCTCTCCCGCACCGCGTTCAAGCCAGACCCCAAAACGTGCGCCCCAGACTTGCAACTCTAGACGACTGGGAAAAGAGGCGGGGGGGGGATGAGGGGGCTAAGGAGGAGGAGGAGGAGGAAGAAGTGGGGGTGCCCACCGCCCGCGGATGGTAACTTTACTGCCTCTTCCCCGGCTCCAGCCAAAAATTTTCTTCCCGTCCGCTGCTGTACAGAAAGCCAGCAACAGCAACAAAACCAAAACAAAGCTAACAGCCAGCCTGAGAAAAAAAAAAAAAATATTTTTTTTTCCTCGACACCCCCCCAGACAAAAGGCAGAAGGCCACTTCCGGAAATCCAAACAAAACAAAAGCAAAGCAAAAACAAAAAGCACAGAGCCCTTGAGAAAAAGAACTGATTTGTAACCTGGGAAATGTGAGGCCAACGGCCCGGTGGTGTGTGTGACAGACTTCAAGATCCCGTTTGTTTAATGCAGTGCGCTGCAATGGTATGCGGCGCTGGAAATTATTTATATCCACATATATGTGTAATATATGACTTGCTTGGCTCTTGTTTTTTAATTCTTCCCGGCTGAGACTTTGTCTCTGTGGTTTCAAAGTGGATGTTATACCCTCTTCTTAAATGCTGATACTACTTCTGTTTTACAGGATGAGATATAAGTGGTGGATTGTTTATATTTTGCTATTTTGGCAGCTTTTGTATATGGGTCACACTTTTATGCCAGGAATCAGTTGATGGGAGTTTGCGTCCAAAAGTGCTGAACTTGGCACATTTCCTGCTCCAACTTTCTCCCCCTCCCCCTGCTTTTCTGGCAGGCAACTATCAGTTAAATGCTGAAAAGGATTAATGCAAATGCTACTTTATTTGTACCTTGCAGACAGTTCTTTTTCCTTCTCTCTTGTTGGTGTAGATACTGTTTCTTTACTGTCATTTTAATGTAATATTTTCTCTCTGGCTGTGTTGGTGGTTTTGGTAGTTAATGGGCTGCAATGTTAATGTATAATGTTGAGGAAATGGCATCGCCATTGTTTATGGTCGGCTAGATAAATTGTCTGGAGCCTTGTGCTGGTCTCTTTCACACTATATTGCAGGATGCAGTGTTCGGGTGGCATTTCTGGCTTGTTTTTTAAGGTTACTTCAGAGGGTTTCTTTTTGTTATCCCCCCCCCTTTCCTTTTTCTTTTCCTTTTTTTTTTTTTTTTCACTGCTGTTTTGTTGTGGGGCCTGTGTGTGTGTTTTAATTCATTCCTTTCTCCTGCGTGTCTGTGTGTATGTGTGTGTGTATGTCTGTCTGCTTTCCCTCTTGTCCTCTCTTCGCCTGTGTGTCTGGGCCACATTTTAATGCACAATATCCCATCCATTAAGTTGTGGTTGAATGCGGAGTGTGTGAGGACTTGGCAGCTCTCAGGTTGAAGGGGGCGGGGAAGCCCGTTTCGGCTCTGACACAAGATGCCGATGTGGCGTGATCTGAATTATTATTAGGGCTGCGAACATGGCCATCTTCTCCTGCTGCTGGAAATCGCTGCCATTGAACTTGAGACGGGACAGACAAGATCTCCAACTTTTTTTTTTTTTTTTTTTTTAAGTACAGTAGCTGGCAGGGAAAAGGCGCCAAAACACACAAGATTAAAGTTCTCTGAAGCAGTCTTGTGCTGCTATCCTTACGATTTTAACTTTGAATTGCAAGGAGAAAACAAAGCAAACAAACAAACAACAACAACAAATGGTTTTTTTTATTATTCTAATTTAGACAGACATTTAAATCCAGCTTCTGCTCCTCCTCACCCCACTCCTAAAAAACTGGCAAGTTATAAAAACTGGCAAAAAAGATGGAGGTGAAATCTTGTTCTTGCTGCTGCTCTTTACGTCCAGAGCATTTAATATCAGAATATGTTATTTTTTAAAACAGAATTTACTGTATTGGGGTAAGAGGGTTTCCATTCCTTTGTAAGGCTGAGAACATGACCTGCAGCGAGGACAAAAACTGCACAGTTGTGTAACCCAAAACGTTGTGGTTTACACAGCTTTACACTTGAGGTTTGATGTTTTCATTTGCTGGTCTGGGAGCTGTGGAAAGCTTGAGTATTATAGTCCCCGTCAAACCGTATGTGGACAGAGGTCAAGCGCACACACCCTTCGTATATATATGTGTTTCTGTGTAGAGCCAGTAGTGGGTTTCTTTGCTTCTGCTTGTGTATACACATGCTTGTGTCTGATCGTGCATTTATGCAGTTTGTATACAGAACATGTTTCTTCTGAACACTGAGGAAAAAAAAAAATATTACTAGTAAATATTATTATATATAAATTTATAGGTGTGATACTACACTAAATCAAAAGTTTTAGTGATTGCTGTTCGCATTCCAAAGGAATCATAAATATCTTACAAATTCAGCCGCATATGAGATAAATCAAGACCTCGTAAAACAGTGTATTATCAGTTTGCTTATTTAGCTAGTTGTGTTTCTTCCCTAAATGTTTGCTACCCAACTTTTTGTGTGTATATATATGCTAATGGATACATATACATCGGTATGCATGGAGGACAGAGCTCCTGTACATCAGGATACTGACCAAGGCTGTGACTGTACCAAACACAAGTGAAACTTTACTTTGTAGTTTAGTGTGATGGTACAAGAAGTCTCGCAAGGCATGAAGGCTAGTCATATAGGTAGACTCACCATTAGCTAACACTATGATAACTTAATGTGATTTGGGTTATTTTTTTTACACACAGTTGACACAACCTATATTTTACTTGTGCTGCACAGTATTTATATGTACACCTAAGTATTTGTGTATCTAATGGGTATGTGTGTGAAAGCTGCATTTTCTAACCATGGGTTAAAAAGAAGTTAATAGTATTGCTGTTAAACTGGATGTAAAAAGCACTGTAAAGCTTGTCTTTTAGATCATGGGGACCTTTTAAGTAAAAATTTTGGCGTTGTTTCTCTGATGTTGAATCTTTTGTATTAAATGCTGCATATCTCAATCAAATGCCCCTGATTTTTGCATTGGAATTTTCATGAAAATATGATTTCTTAGAAGTTCAGCATACACGTGTTCAGACAGTCAACCCAATTGCCCACTTGTATCTTGAGAGAATCTGAGGTTACACATTTCAGCATTAACAATACCTCTCTCTTTGATTTCTGATGTATAATAATAGTCTTGTGCTCCAAAACTCAAAACTGTTGAGTAGTTGTCTGGACAAAGGGCATCAGCTGAAACTCTGCTTTAGGAAGTATATCAGTGGCATAACTGGCCTTTCTACTTTTTAACGTCATTATCTCTGAAGTTCAAGGGCAATGCCATTTCCCAGCATCTGATAACGTTTGCGAACATTGTCTGTGACTGAAGGAGGTGAAAACAATTTCAGTGCAAGTCCAGGGTACTAAAATCTCTACTGCCAGCTAAAAACTGCTCCAAAAGAGCTAGGGTGGGTGGTGAGGATCAAGACCATCTGTCCCAGGGTTGATGTGAGTAAGGACTTGGAGGCAAATGGACAGCTTTTGCACAAGGTCTCTGTGCAAGCCTAGGCCCAGACGCTACAGCTGCTGTCACAACCCGCACCGTGCCCACCTTGCCTCCTAGGGGACGTGCAGGAGAGGATGGTTCTGGAGCCCCGTTGGGCAGGCAGCTCCATTCCCCTCAGCATGCCTTCAGGTGTGGGGCCTGCTCCGTCTTGTCCCAGCAGCACCACCACAGGCTGCAGCGCTCGGCTCCCCATCCCCTCCTGGTCTGCTTTGGGTTGGGATGCAAAAGGGCTCCCACCCGTGGGGACACAAACCCAGCCTCTCCGTGACTTCCCCTTGCAGAAAGCGCCCAGCTTGGTGTCTTCCCTACCTCACTCCTTGCTCCATTTGCTTTGTTGCCCTCGTCTTTCCTCACTGCCAGGACTCTGCCAAGCATTTCTTGCTGTCAGTTTCTGCCTCAAAGCTGGCCCTTGGCCTGGACCTGAGAGGATGTGGGGCCTCCTGTGAACCCTGCCTGGGGAAGGGCAGGCTTCTGAAGCCTCTGCAGCTCTCAGGGCAGCCGACGTGGGGCTAGGGTCTCACCTTGGTCCTCGTGGAGGAGTGTGAAGGAGGAGGGGGTTGGGGAGGGCTTATTGTGGCTTTAGATCAGGTCCGCAATAACGGCTTGTTGTGTAAGAGTTCAAGCGCTCAGAGAGGTGTGTTCAAGGACATCAGTGCATTTGTGCCAAGGGGAATGTCTTTTATGGTAAATTAACTCCAGTTAAATTGAATATTTATTCAAAGGGAAACTCCGGTATTTAAAGCTGGCGTTATCAGCTTTTTGCAGTGTCTGGGTGAAGGAAGAGATGATAGGATTTGGGGGGTATTCTCCACCAGATAGGAGAATAAATGTGCTCGCTGTCGTTAACCCCGAATTTGCCTCATCCTTTCCCGCCCGAGTGCGTGCTCTGAACTTGTCACTTATTAATGTGGTCTGCGGAAAGGAACAACCGTGGGTGCCGGCTGAACCCTGCAAATCCGAGGGGACTCTGCAAGTGCAGCCAGAGTCCGAGGTGCGGGGCGGACCCCGCAAGGGTTAATGCGCTGGGCTCTAGCTGTTTCCTTTGACATTACCTGTCTTGCACGGGCTCTCTCTTTCCCCCGCCCTTCCCCCTTCTCCTTTTGGTTTGTAAATTTATGTGAATTGCAGCTGGTAGACTTGGCAAGCTCCCCTCATTAAGAGCCCTCTTTGAAAATGGGCTGTGTTTGAGCATTTCCCTAATGAGGACAGGACGGGGTTAAAAAGTGACCATTTCATGGTTGACTTGAACCTGCCTACTTTCCTTGATGTGTCGTCGTGAGATGCCTGGCGTGAATAAACTCTCACTTTGGGAAAGAGGAAGCCCGTGGTCCCTCCAGGACACCGCAGAGCCGCCACCGGCAGAGGCAGCGCCGGTGCCGGGTGGAGGCACACGCCGCGTCCCCAGCCCCGCCGTGCATTCAGGGGCACACCGGGCAAGTTCCCTCCGCCGAGCCTCCTGCCTGGCCAGAAAACGCGTCCCGGGGCTGCAGCTCCCTCGCTGCCGCGGGGGCCGAGGTCGTACCCCGAAAGGGGGAAGGAAAAGAACCCCCCCGCAGACGGCAGCCCGATCCCCCCCAAATCCCCACCCCGTGCCCCCCTCCCTCAGCCGCCGCCGCAACTTTTTTTTCCCACCGGAGAGGGAAGATGAGGGATGTTTGCAAAACGTGCTCGTTCCTTCTGCGGCGTTAGGTGGTGATTAATAAAGAGGGAGGGCAGGGGAGGGGGATCCGGTGGACAAGGAATGTGTTCGCAGGAGGAGGAGTGTAAGGGATGATTGTGTAATTAAATAATTACAAAAAAAAAAAAATACTTAAGTCTCATTTGGGGAGGGAGCTGGAACGGGGTCCAGAGGGTGTAACCGGTGAATTTTTCAACTTCCAAGTTTTGAACAGTGAGAGGAAAAGCCAAGGGGGAGACTGCGCGCGAACAAATAGGGAGGGAGAGCGAGGGAGAGATTTATCGTTTGAATTTTCAAGAGATCATTTTTATTATAGTGGGCGTTTGGAAAGCAGTCTCTTAACATTACCCACAGAGAGCGGGAGGGAGGGCGGAGGGAGCGGATAGGCAGAGGGAGCAGGAGGCAGCGGCAGCCGCGAGAGGAGCCCGGAGATTGCGCGCTGCGGAGCTTTTCCGCCCTTGGGGGACGCACACGCTCGCTCCGGCTCGCTCCCGCACACATGGTCGCTGCCGTGCAAAGTTTCGCCTGCCATCGCTCCGGGATTTTCCTGCGCCGCTCCGGGCTGTAACCTTGAACTTTCGAGAGCGTGGTGACAGTGCCATAATAACCCACCATAACCCACCACCAACTTCTTAAAAAAAAAAAATAAATAAAAGAAAAAAAAAGCCAAACAAAAAAAATCCTCCCGCCCACCCCCCACCCCCCCCCCGCTCGAGTCCTTCCCCCCTCATCTGCAAAACAACCAGCAGCAGCAGCAGCAGCAGCAGCAAAACCAAGACTCCTGCGCCGCCGACAACAAGAGGGTTAAAAGTGTAGATTGGATTTCACCCCGGGAAATCTAGCACACGGAGTGAACTTGAATCTTTGGCTATTTAAGGAGGAACGGGGTTTGTTGTGAAGTTGTGATCCAGGGCAGAGCCCCGTCCTGATTGATTTCATCTTCCTTGAGTCTCAGATGACTGTAAAATGAATAGATGAAATTATTCCTTTTTTGAGGCTTTTTCTTAGGGGCTCTCCGGGCAGCGTGGTCTCAAAGCGAAGTCATGATGTATTCTCCAATCTGTCTCACTCAGGTATAGACACATTTTGTTTCATTTCATTTATTTATTCGTTTATTTACTTATTTTCACGTGCTTTTTTATATTTGTGTGAGTTGTTAATGAGTCATTGCTAGTAGTGGTAACGGGTTAACGCGCAGTTGTAACTGCTTGTCAGATCCAAACTCCTCTCGCAGGAGGGGAATACTGGAGGATCAACTGTACCAGGCCATTGTTTTGGGGAGATCCATTCAAAGTGTCACTCGGAGACAAATGCTGTTAATTGCTAGTGCATAAGGAGTCAAAGGTTAACAGAATGGAAATGAGAGTAATTACGCTAAAAAGCAGGTTCGAGAAGTATTGATTTGATTGGAATCAAACGCTCCGCGGTCTTTTCAGCCCGCCGGCGTACGCGGAACCTAACGAAAGCCTTTAAAAGGAAAAGTGCTGTTTTTGACCGAAAAAAAAAAAAAAAAAAAAGGCAGTGAGCGCGCTCTTGGCGCGAAGTGATCCCGTCTTAGGCTTAATTAGCGGCGCGCAGCCTGCCAGCGGCGGGGGCGAGGGGGACGCGGCTGCCTCCCGGGCGCGCAGCATCCGCGGCGGAGCGCGGGGCTCACCGCGGGGCTCACCGCGGGGCTGGCCGCCGGCAGGCAGCGGGGGCAGCGGGACGGGGCGCCGCGGGTCCCGGCCGGGGTCCCCCCGAGCGGGTTTGGGGTCTGGGGGCCGCGAGGTGCCCGGCCGCGACCGCCGAGGGGAGGTCGCCGCCGGGGCTGCGCTGGGGAGGGGGCGCCCGGCCGGGAGATGGAGGGGGGGGGGGGGGGGGGGTGAAACGCCGTGGGCAGAAGGCAGAGGATAGTTTTGAGAAGCTTTTGTGAAAGTCTGTCTTAGGAGGATGTGATGTAAACTGATTAAGCGATAGCGGCTTGCTTCCACATTGGCGCAACAAATAGCTAAAGAAGGCGAAAACGTGCGAAAGTGGCGTCTCGCGCTGTACGGTAATTAAGCGGGCAGCGACGCGCTTATAGCTGCACGGCGAATAAATAAATGCGATTTAAGTTATTCGACAATTAGAAAGCATTGTAATTCAAAAGGACTGAAGTATTCATAAATTGTGAATGAAGATGGAAACAACGATAAGGCTTATTCAGTGATTGGATGCAGTCCTGTAGCTTTTTGGCTGACACATTTTTTATTGTTTATATTTTGTTTGGCATCTAAGTGTGATTGACTTAGATATGGATATTTTCAGCAAGTAAACCTGAGCGTGAGCGGAGCAAAGCTGGAAAAGTTTGCTGTAGAAATATTTCTTCCTCAAAAGAAAAATTACTGCATGTGGCAAGCATTTTGTCTAGCAGATACACGTACGCTTGCGGGTACACAGAGAAATAATTGCTTACCTTCAATTAGCAAAAATCAATTCTGTGTGGCCTGTCCGTCCTGTGAAATTACTGACAGGCAATGAGACCTCTGTCCTAGGTTATATTCCTTACAGTACAACTTAACACAGAAAACACGCACGTTTTCACTACCACCACTAGCACGGCGGGCAGTTCATTTTGTTGTTTTCTGCTCTGATGACATTTTTTCCCATATCTTTGCCTTTTGGACTCATATACAATAGATTTCCTCACTTTTCACAAATCTATGTTAAAATACCATACCTAGGTGCATACAAAAACATAACGTTATACTGCTGCAGTCACAGGTACAAGAGAGCGATTCCTGGCTTTCGTGTTAATAACTTCTATCTTACATTTTGTAATCCTGCTATATCATCTGCTATGTAGGAGCAGTTCACACTTAGAGGCACATGTATGGAACAGAATTGCAGCAGTTTGATTTTAATTTGGATTTTTTTCTCTATCTGTTTCGAATGATAGGAGTGGTTTTGAAATCGTCTTTCCTCTCCCCAAATTAAAAATTCAGATTACGTTGGAAATGAGAATGTATGCTTTCCACTATTAATTTATTTAAAGCATAAAACTGATGAATCTTATTTTGGCTTAGAACTGAGTTAAAACAGTACTGCCAAATTTGTTCTCTCTATTGTTTTCTGCCTCTCTAAGGCACTACACAGATGCATGTTGACTGTGATAGGGTATGCTCAGTAGAAAATATTTTGGTAAAAGTTCTAAACACAGAACACCTGTTTGGACCAAGCTAGTGCACAAGCGCCAGTTCCGTTTGTGCCGATAGAACACTGAAGCACCTTTCAGAAACAAGTCAAAAATTCAAAAGTGCAGTTTTAAGACAGCACTTGGCAATTCAAATGTTACCCATCACTGTTTCAATAAAAGTTTGGTGGATGTAAAATAACTTCAAGGAAGAATGAATACTTGGCAGAAGCACTTTAATTGGAGGGTGGGGGCATGAGGGTCTTTTTCTCTGTCCCCCACGTCTCTTTCCCCCTGTTTGGGAATGAGTATTAACTACATTTATCTCTCTTGCTGAGGCATGATAGGATGCAGTTACCACATGCCTTTAAGTGCTTAGACTCTTGTGATATTTTTACCACGTTTATTTTTATGTTATGGTGGTCCAGGAAACTCAGAATATGTAGCCTTTTTCTTTTCGCTTTATAATATGTTATTTCATTATGCAAAAGGAAAATCCACATGGGGAAATTGAGTGCATGAAGTTTTTGCTGTAAAATTTCTAGACTTCTGCCTTGTATACTTGTTGTATGATCCTAGGCTCAAACTTAGATGAATTGATATAAAGTTTATAAGAGCAGAAAATATGAGAGTGGCACTGCATTTCCCCTTTACCTATTCCAAAAAGAAAAGCTGGCCTATCTATCATCATTATAATACAATTAGACTACTGGTATTTTTTACTTTATTTACAAACTACATAGTTATCCTATAATAACTTCCATTTTAATTTAAATTGTCAGTGCAGAATGGTTCACCTGAGCCATTTGATATGACGTTTGAAAATCTTTCCTCCATAAATCACTCTATTGCAAGAGCAACTATGGCACATGGGTAAGTGCCACATAAAAATCATTTTTCAATATTGCTGTATGAATATTAAAGGGAAAAATCAAATTCTGTAGATAGCTTTTTAGGAGGTTTAGTGGAGAATGTGTGTGATTAATTGCAAATATCCATTTAGGATCATTTTTATGGGCACTTCTTCTTGTCAAGTAATGTTTCATTTGAAAGGACTCCAGATGCACAATGAATCTCTCACAGATATCTGATAATATTGCTTTAGAACAGGATGTTCTTTGCTGTCTTTCTCCTTCACACTCTTTCACATATATTTATAGCTTTAGGACTTAATGATATCCTGAAAGAAAAGCCTGAATACAGTCTTAAAAAGGTTTCCTTCCCTTTTTTTTTTTTCTTTCTTTCTTTCTTTCTTTCTTTCTTTCTTTCTTTCTTTCTTTCTTTCTTTCTTTCTTTCTTTCTTTCTTTCTTTCTTTCTTTCTTTCTTTCTTTCTTTCTTTCTTTCTTTCTTTCTTTCTTTCTTTCTTTCTTTCTTTCTTTCTCTCTTTGAAGAGGAAAACATTCAACCACTATTCATCCACTGGATACTGAAATTTAAAAACAGTAATTTGTCTATATAAAATTTTCATAGATATGAAATGCTATTGGTTATTATTGGTAACACAATGTGCAGCACCTGAAGGTGAAGCCATTCTGGAAGAGTTTGCCATGTCCATCTTAAAAAAGAAAACTAGATCTGCAGTTTTTTAGTAGTGTAGAATTTCCATGTTAATTATATTGCCATTTAAAGTTATAAATGTTGGAGTCTGTTTTAGACATAGGGTAAATTATTGTACTTGGGCAAAAAAAAAATTCTCTCAAAGCTCTTAATCCCTCTGTCTTTTTCCTTGCCTCACATTTAATCACAGATATTAGAATTTTCAAGATGTGAAGGAATTCTGTTTTGCTCAGTCTAAAATTAATTGTAAGGATTTTACACTGAAAAACCTTCCTCCTTATGCTTAGTTAAAATTTTATTAACATGCTCTGATTAAGATGACTTTCACGGGTGAAAAAATAAACTTTCTCTAGTAGTTAGAATTGAGGGGGAAAAAAGCATGGCATTGGAAAGCGTATGAAGATAGGGAAGTCTTATCATGGGCTGTGGTTACTCAAAGCAGTATTGCCTTCCCACACAAAGAACAGATTGTGGTTTAACTCTTTCTATGGCCTAGTTTCATGTGCCAGTATAGTATTAGAATTGTTCAAATCTCTGCTGGAAACTACTAGTCAGTTTAATTATTGCCTTTGTGACTTTGTCAAACATCGTACTGTAGTGCAATTGTTTATGTGCTGAATTATCTTCTAATATTCTCTCTCCCCCCCTTTTTTTTTATTATTATTATTTTTTTCTCTGTGAAGGTAACATGGGCATAGGGAAACGGCTTGCAACTTTTGTGTTGTTTTCTGTTTGATTTGAGGGTGGTGAGGGAAGAGAGGTAACCAGCTCCAGTAGGTTTTTACCATTCAGGAAATTTTAAAGTTTGTTTGAAATTTGAAGATTTAAATACTAAATTCTTGGCCTGAAGCTTCTACAATGGCAGTCTGAACTCTCTATAATTGAGACCATTAGTTATACTTTCATCATTTTTTCCCTAATGGAGTTAATCAACCTACTGATTAAACATAATTCATTCCCTGTCTAGCAACATAGCTAAAATATTAGTTTGTTAATTGTATTCTTGAATATAATTGTATAAAAAAGGTTCACTTTTAGTTTGATTGCACCGTGCCAGGCAGTATGATGAACAATCTGCATGGTATTTAAAACTACATATGCCTACACACAGAAAGAGAGATATCTCCCCTAAGGTCTCCCTTGCAAACCAAAATACAGTAATGTTTGATAAGCAGATCGCGCTGTTTTAAACAGCGGATTTGTTCACAGAAGAGGCATTAGTTTTTGGGAAAGGCCTATTTAGATATTAACATGGATGTGTAGGATGGTACTTTAAGCAGACAAAACAAATTAATTTAATTGCTATAGGATGTGCATGTAGACGACAACTAAGCATTACCTCCTTAATGCAATATACATTGCTGCTAGGCAGAAGATAAGAACTTTCAGGTGCAGCCAGATGATAGAAAGGGATATTTTGGAACTGTAAATAAATTGCATGGGTATCACAAAAGCAGTATTTGACCAGCGGTGCACTCGTAATGTCACTCTGCCACAGCATGCAGGAACACAAAGAATGCAAAGTTTGTGCCAAGTTGCCATTTTTCATTGTACACCTCAGATTGATTTTTAAGGGGTTTAGAATAATTGCCACACTCATGTGATCAGTTAACAAATTAACTGACTCTGTGGGGCTTCAAAACCCATAGTAGAGCTGCCAGAAGAAAATTAATGTAATTTTTGTTCTCAACTTCGTAAACTTTTATTTTACAGAGTTTGGGGGTGGTGGGAGGGAAGCCCGAAGAGCTGAAAGTACAGAAGCTTCTGTTCAGGATTTGTGTACGACATGCTGTGTCTTTTCCCCACTTTCCCTTACTGTATACTGGTTTCTCTAGTTACCACCACTGGAATGGTGCTGTTTCAGTGCTGGAATGTTGGACGTTTGATAAGAAAATGGATCAAGTTTAATGGCGCATGCTCTTTGTGCCACCAGCAGTCTCTTGCTGAGAGCATGCTCCAAAAGCGGGAACTGTGTGGCATTACACTGAGCATGTATATGCTTTGTGTTTCTGTGCCACAGAGAAGAGAAATGAACTGTGGCATTCTCCTCAGCGTTCTGAACATTTCTGCTCAGATTTTTTAAAACCGTATAGTGTCCTCTTTGCACAATGGTACTTTTCTTGTTGTTAGCCCTTCACTCAGATATTTAAACGTTAGAAACAAAACATCTCGATAGCATCTCTTTTAAATGATGTAGTCTTTATAGCATTGTGGGATGAAGTGAGGGGAGGCATACAGAATAAAATCTTCAAAGGGTTCTTTTAAAGAGTGAAATATAGAGAAAATGTGATTCTCTGTGTACTTTTGTCTGTTGCCTGATAGCGATAATAAATGCGTAAAACGTATTATGCAGAATTTTGCAACAATTTTAACTAACTATTGAGTGTTTATTCTCTTCGTCTTGGATTTCACTTTAAGATTTTCAGAAATCTTTCTTGATGATGCTTTGATTATGAGAGCTTACTGACTTTGAGTTTTCTTCCTCTCTTTTGTTTTTTTTCCCTCCACTTCTTTTCACAGGATGAATTTCACCCGTTCATTGAGGCACTTCTTCCACATGTCCGTGCAATTGCCTACACTTGGTTCAACCTCCAGGCTCGAAAACGCAAGTACTTCAAAAAACATGAGAAACGAATGTCAAAGGATGAGGAAAGAGCAGTCAAGGATGAGCTACTTAGTGAAAAGCCCGAAATTAAACAGAAGTGGGCATCCAGGCTCCTCGCCAAGCTGCGCAAAGATATTCGCCAAGAGTTCCGGGAGGATTTTGTGCTCACGGTGACTGGGAAGAAGCACCCATGCTGTGTATTGTCCAATCCTGACCAGAAGGGTAAGATTAGGAGAATCGACTGCCTGAGACAGGCTGACAAAGTCTGGCGTCTGGATCTAGTCATGGTGATCCTGTTCAAAGGCATCCCCTTGGAAAGTACGGATGGAGAGCGGCTCATGAAATCCCCACATTGCACAAATCCAGCACTTTGTGTCCAGCCACACCACATAACAGTATCAGTCAAGGAGCTTGATTTGTTTTTGGCATACTACGTGCAGGAGCAAGGTAGGAAGCAGATTGTTGTGTTTCTATGTTAGTATGTCAAACTCTGATTCTGAGTAGCCCTGTTTCCCTTATGGGCTCGCTTCCAGTGAAACATTATTCTGCGGTCTCTATACGTAATGTGGGTACATATCCTTATGTAAATCAGCATGTATACATATATACACACATACACACATACTCCTACAGACCTGTGCAAGTGACACGTATGTTTGACATATGTCTCTTGTTCTCTTTCAGGAGAGAGTAGGACATACCAGAGTAGTACTTTAGTTCCTCTGAAGCTGCCTTTTTAATTTTTTTTTTATTTTTTAATTTTTTATTTATATTATATATATATATATTTGTGAAAAAGGGGCACAATATTGTGTATTTTTTCTAGTAATGACTTCAGAAAACATTCTTCTTCTCTTTAAAGTTTTTGTGTGTCCACAACCCACCAGTATTGTTAGTAACAAATGCAGGTATGTGCAATTGCACAGTCACAATAAATAATATAAATATTTATTCTTGCGTTTTCTTTTACAAATAACCAAAAATTCATCTTTAAGTTGATGATTCTATTTTAACTCTAAAAGCAATTATAGAATTTCTCATGACTATTAAATAAAATATGAAAAAAATTTAACACAGGAATGCAGCTTAGTAAATACTTAGTAGTCAGAATTACAGCATACACTACTTTACGTTTTATTCATATTTTATATCATTAGCTCATGTTTCCTATCTGAGTTTTGAAAAACAAAGATACAGCTTGTAATATTTATAGAGAATTTTCCATAAAAAGTATATTTTCATAATCACACGAGTATAATTAATTTTATTTGGCAGATAATTAAAATATGAAAAATCACAGAAAAGCTCCTTTAACTTAGTTTTATGGAACTAAAATACAAACAGTGCTTCTGGTAATCATATCTCAGGGAAAAAATGCTACTCATTTTCCATATTCACATAACAATATTCATATGCAGGTCCCCCAAAATCGTAAATGGCTGTAAGTAGATAAAGATTTTCCTCTGATCCTAAGCTTTCTGAAAAACATTTTCTCTGCGTGCATCGTTTGGGTTCTTTCTGCTGATTATATCATCCTCTAGCCATCTTTGTATTGCTGGCTGATAAGCAGCAATAAAACATTTCTTTTTTAGCCGCAGATCTAAACTAGGGAAAGTTTGAACGGCTGCAGATGGTGGGCCATTTTACAACTTGGCCTGGTAGTAGGCAGAAATGGCCTGCAGAAGGGCAGATGGCAGGCTGTTATCTGATGCCCGATACGTAACTCCGGATCTAACCGAAAAATAAACTGAATGGATTTTATTAGTAACAAAAAAGTGAAATCGCACGTCCTTTCAATGTGTACTCATTGTTTTAAAGAACAGATACACAAGACAACCTTTTTATTTTCAATGAATTTTTCTGTTAGAAATTCAGACATGTAAATGGTGCACTGTGTTCTTGTGAACGTATAAATAGTATTCAATTTTATTATTTATTCCTCAAGAAAAAATGCCTTTTTTTTTTTTTTTAATCTTGTTTGTATTTTATATATTTTCTCTCCACAGCAGTAGACAATGTACTTAGAAATTTTGCAGCAACTTTAAGTAGTTGCACAGTGTGGTAAATCTGATCCTCAAAAGCATAGAAAATAAGTTTTCTATGATAGCATTAAACAAAATATCTTAATTACAAAATATTTTTAATTTCAAATTTCCTTGATGAAAAAAAAATAGAACACTAGTTTGAATGCAAATATTGCAAGACATAGCTTACTGATTAATTCTAATGGATATACCTATCTGTAAAAGTCAAAATTACAAAGAGAGGCAAAATAGCTTATGTAACTCTTGAACCGAAGAAGCTGTGGTCAGGGTACTCACACTCTTGATTTTAAGTTGTTGGAAGCCAGTAACTTGAAATGGGGCAAGAAATTGAAGGGCATAGGTGATTTTACTGTTTTAAATGGATTGAGAATATGAGATTATTCAAAATATTTGTCTAAACGGAAATGAGTAAGATAAGCATGCTGTGATATTATAACTTCCAAAGTTACAAGAAGCTACTTCAGGAATATATGGGAAGATGAAGCTGGCTAATTTCTTTGTACCAAGCCACCCTTAGTAGACCCTTTTGTTTATTGTGAACCGCAAGTATTTTGTATCTCTCTTGCTGCTTTACAGTTAATCTTCTGTTAACATCTGTTGGCTCTCTTCTTGAAGAAGTCATATTAAGTTATCTTTGTATTTTTATCCCGTTTTGTCAAAAGTTGACTCTCTGTCCTCAGTGAAAGCAGGTTAATTGTGGCACTTTGCAGTGCACTTGATTAAGAGCACCAGGCTTTGCAAAAGATAAGCATGTAGTCAACCAAAATACTGCCTTTTACACATGCTGTTTTGCTTTTTATTTCTGTTTTGGAATACAAAACCCGCCTAATAGTATCGTATAAAAACTAAGTAGAGAAATAGAAACAATTAAGTTACTGAATGAAATATGAAGAAGGAATTAGTGCACAAAATGAATAAAGGGGCCAAATAGTATGTTTTTTGTTGCTTTAAAAAAGAAGATTAGGGGAAAAAGGAGGAGGAAGGATGGTTTGAGTGCCAGTGATGGTTGCCAGTGGCACCAGGATTGGCATCAGACCTTCTTTGTTTAGCCTAGGATGCCTGTGATTTGTTGGTTGGCATCCGCATTGCAGTGCAGAGTAATGTTACAATATATTGACAATTTCCAGATCTAGAAGTGTCAATAATCCTTTCAGTTCCTAATAAAAAGAGCTTCTACTTCCACATCTGCCTTGAAGGATGAAATAAAGACTGACCTATCAAGTTCTGTCATTGACCAACTTCACCTGGTTCTGCTTTTCGCTCACCTCCCTCAGAATTCAACATCTTTTTCTCCCTATTCCCTTTCTACTACCCTCTTGCACTTTAGGAACATTTTTTTCAAAAAAAAGAGGCTTGACATAGGTTGCAGTGCCTTTGACTGAAATGGAGGAACAAAATGGGAGGCACACAGTGATCAATGTTTAGACTCAAAATAATTTTAAATCATAATACATTTCTACAGGGCTCTGCCTGTTTTGTGTATCAAGTCCACCCTCCCCCCTCACTGAGTTTTTTAAAAGCCCAAACCTTGAAAATGCCACAAATGTTGTTTCTAATGACAAAAATGCCCCCTCCCCCCCCCCCTTTTTTTTCTAGCTAGCATCAGAGACATTTTTGTTTGTTTGTTTTTCTATCATTTGATATGAAATGCATCTGAGTCCATAAAATCATTTGATGGTATTTGACTCAATCAGTGCAGCGCTTAGGCTGTGTTCCCGTTGCTACAAGAACCGCCATTTTGTTTGTCAAGTGCCAGGAGGGGAGAAAAAAAAAAGGCAGACAATGTGCTTGATGCCAATAATGGTTGCCAGTGGCACCGAGGTTGGCATCAGACCCTCTTTGTCTAGTTGCTGAATGCCTTTGATTCGTTGGTTGGCATCCGCATTGCAGTGGGCACATTGGAAAGTTTTTGACAATCAGTGAATGAAAGCTGCGGTACTTGTTTGCTGCAACAGAACCCAGATAATATAAATCCCTTCTTCTGATAGATGTTTTGCTTAGTCTTACAATGGCTGATTAAAACAATAAATAAAAAAAAATCCATTGCTCTTTTTCTAAAACATAAAATATCTCATCACAACGTATCTTATCTGCAGAATTCCTAATCCTCATGTTGTCTCTGCTGTTTTTCTTCCTTACAGCATAAATAAAATTCAAAGTTGATGTTAGATATTTTAGAAGATAGTGAATGAAGCACAATAGACCTTGAGAAATATTTTGGGAGCTTAAAGAACTGAAGAAATTGTAAATGTAAATGGTAAATATTTTTAAGTCTTTCAAATGTGTGCGCCTCTCAGAGTACATTTCTCAGATCAGTCATGTTGCTGTTTACACTCTCCTTTGTCCTTTTGCAAGACTGATATAACTGGGGGAGCCTGCATCCCCAGCTCTTAATAAAATCTGAAGTTGAGGGGAGGATCTTTTAAACTATCCAAGAAGGAGAGCAGAAAATAGATGCAGATGTCCTTCGTCTGGTACTACTGAGGCTCTCCTGATTTTTTAAAGTTCTTAAAACATCAAGACATAGTTACAGTTCCAGCTGCAGGATTTCTGCTACCAGGAACTCTGCAAAAAGGCTAAATCATTTCTGCTGGAAGTTTCCTAGATAGTTAGCATTAATATTGCTTTCCGGTTAACTGCTATTATCTCGTTAATTAATAAGAAGGATTAGCAGCCCTACCCAAAGGGCTGCACAGAAGGAAGCCTGGCCTACGTGAGCCCCCGGCTCACCAGACTGTGTCCTATCTCTCCGGAGGTCACGGGAAAAAAGGGAAAAAGGAAGGATAGGAGGGAAAAGAAAGAAGGGGAGAGGCAGGGAGCGGGCTGGCTCCCCACAGGCGAGGTAGGGGAGAACTTCTCCTGCGAGGATTCATCTGTTGGGCCACTGGGAAGCATGCAGATCCCAGGAGAGAGAGGGCCGGCTGTGTGCTGGCAGGGAGCATGCACCACATGGCTGCAGCCGGCTGCCGCATCGAGCAGCCAACGCGGGCTGTGCCAGGTTTGTCATGCACGCCGTCACAATCCTTTGGCCAGCACCTCTACAGATCGTCTCAGCCCGAGTGCAGGCATTCCCAGGCTGCACCTGCATGGATCCAAAACTGCTTCCAGCCCAGCTAAACGCTGAGGAATCAGCAATCCCTTAGTGAGCAGGGATACTGCCTTCTTGCTTTGGCGGTGCTAGCGAGGCGTGCGCGCAGTCTTGTGTTGGACAGTGTGTCCTCTGTCCAGAAGGAACTGCATCTGCTTGTAAAGAGCAATGTATCTGAAGTGTAGGAATAGGCAAGCAGACTCCTGGTGGGTCAATGCCTTGATCCTGTTGTCAAACTTTTTGAGTTTTGTGAGTTTATTTTTAAAGGGAACTCAAATTTTTGAATATGTCTGTGTAGTCGTTCTTATATCACACTTCAATTTACATACAGTAAGCATAGAAAACTGAGGATAGAGTAACATGGTGATAATACTTTTTCACAATGGTAAATAATGTATTTTTTTCTGTTAGTTTGCTGTAAGTATAAAGAATGCCATGTAAAATTGTACCCAAAATGATTTTTTAAACAGTCTCCTTGTATAATTCCTATAATGTTCATACATCTAAATGTCACAACATCCTGAAGAGTTGTGGACAGGGGTTTGCATTTCTTGTGTGCATTTATGCTTCCACACACAATTAATAAATAAATAAATTTTTAAAAAAAAAGAGGGCCTAGAAGAATCAATCATTCTGTTGCATTGCTGATTGTTCCTACTTCCATTAACTTGAATGATTTGCCTCCTTCTGAATACTTTATATGGGAACATACAATTGAACATTTAACCTGTTTTGTAGAAGGATATGTCAAGGCACAAGTAATTTGCTGGAGTTTACACGGCAAATTGTTAGTTGCACTGGGAACAACAGGAAATAGAGATTATTACTGCCTGTACCTTATAGGTGTCTAGATGCTCTTGAAGCCTATAACTTACATGCTGAAATGGCATGCTGATCCCTTGCATTAAATTTCAATTTGGAATCAGAGAGCCAGTGCAGAAGTAGAGGTAGGAGTTTATGTTTTGTTTGTTCTTGTATGAGAAGAGCTTTTTGTAGTTTAAGAAACTGATAGGGAACAATAAACACTTAAAAAATGTTGGATTACTTTGAGCAATTCCCTTTTATTCAGGCATACAGAAAATATAATTTTAAAACACTGCTTGTGTCAATTTAAAAAGACACCTTTTGACTTCTTTTCTAGTTTTCTAATGTAAAATGTAGGATGACAACTTTGTCAAGTATCTCAAATGTGCTGAAAATTACAGACAGAAAAGATATTTGTCATTAAAAGATGGGCGTTATTTTCATGTGTATATGGGCATGGGGATGTTTTTCAATTGATGATTATGAATATTTTGTGTATGGAGACAAAGGAAAATAAAACACTTGAAAAGCTCACACATCAGTCAAACAGTAAAAATGAAGAATTCAAAATGTATTTATTTTTTGTTTTTAATTTTTATTTTCCTCAGAACAGTGTTGTGGGTGATATGACAAATTCATGAGAAAGAAATGGGAAATTTTAATATTTAATTTACTATTGCTATCAGGAATGAAATATATATGCTTTAGGAAGGAGCCTTTTGCTTTTTGTTTATTCTGTTTTTTCTTACTTGATACACCAGGGAGGTCATTTTCACAGGGTTAAATGATATTAATTGTGTTTAAGACAAAGGAAGCTTACAGTTAAATAAATTCCGTGCAACTAGTTGAAAATTTAGAAGTTAGCATTAATTTATGAATCACATTTAGATAGACAGCAAGAAGCAATAAGTAAAGAACAGAAAAGAAAACAGAAAATTCTTGCTTCACGGTAATTTCAGACAGAAGAATACTGGGAACAAAAAAAAAGCTTCTAAACTGTAAATAAGGTCACTAATTCATAAAGGAAATACTTCAAATAACAGCAGAGGTTTATGTTTTAAATTTCTTATTTTTCATGCATATTGGATTTGTTGTAACTGAAAACTTTATAAAGTAATTAAACACTAATACCACTGGATGTTGAATTTTAAAACTTATTGCACCAGGTTGCTGTCAAATTGACATCTTTTTCTAGCTTTCCTATCTACCCTGCTTTTTCTTGTCCTCCTCCTCCTGCTGTTAGTAGAGGAGTAGTGTAGAAAGCTTGAGGACTGGTGGCCCTGCCGAAGCTCTGGTCCTTGGAGCAGTATACCGCAGTGCCAGGCACAATAACCCAAGAAAATTCTTTAACAGTTATGTTCCAGCCTTAACTGCACAGTGATGTGTTGTTTTGCTTTAATCACTCAGGTGGGATGATTTCAGAATAAAAAAGGCTAATCTAACTGAACGAACCTAACTTTGATTTTGGGGTGGAGAAGAGACCCCTTATCTGGAGACACTTTTCATATGTTAAGTGAATGTGACAAAGGAAGAAGGCTTGTGCAATTAGCAAGTTTGTTTGACAAACATAAAATGAGATGT